>NC_044304.2:104078810-104341310 GCF_007474595.2 Lynx canadensis
CTGATGAACATGGATGCAAAAATCCCCAATAAGATATTAGCCAACCGGATCTAACAATACATTAGAACAATTATTCGCCATGACCAAGCGGGATTTACCTGGGATGCAGGGCTGGTTCAGCATCTGCAAAACAATCAATGTGATTCTTCACATCAATAAAACAAAGGACAGGAACCACATGATCCTCTCAATAGATGCAGAGAAAGCATTTGACAAAATACAGCATCATTTCTTTTTTTTTTAAAATTTTTTTTTTCAACGTTTATTTATTTTTGGGACAGAGAGAGACAGAGCATGAACGGGGGAGGGGCAGAGAGAGAGGGAGACACAGAATTGGAAACAGGCTCCAGGCTCCGAGCCATCAGCCCAGAGCCTGACGCGGGGCTCGAACTCACGGACCGCAAGATCGTGACCTGGCTGAAGTCGGACGCTTAACCGACTGCGCCACCCAGGCGCCCCGCTACAGCATCATTTCTTGATAAAAACCCTCAAGAAAGCAGGGATAGAAGGATCGTACTTCAAGATCATAAAAGCCATACATGAAAGACCCAATGCTAATATCAACTTAATGGGGAAAAACTGAGAGCTTTTACCCTAAGGTCAGGAAAAAGCAGGGATGTCCACTCTCACCACTGTTATTCAACATAGTATTGGAGGGCTTAGCCTCAGCAATCAGACAACACAAACCAAAGGCATCTAAATTGGCCAGGAGGAGGTCAAACTTTAACTCTTCGCAGATGACATGATACTCTATATGGAAAACCCAAAATATTCCACCAAAAAACTGCTAGAATCGATTCATGAATTCAGAAAAGTTGCAGGATATAAAATCAATGCACAGAAATCGGTTGCATTCCTATGCACCAACAATGAAGCAACAGAAAGAGAAATCAAAGAATCGATCCCATTTACAATTGCACCAAAAACCATAAAATACCTAGGAATAAATCTAACCAAAGAGGTGAAAAATCTATACACTGAAAACTATAGAAAGCTTATAAAAGAAATTGAAGAAGACACAAAGAAATGGAAAAAGATTCCATGCTCCTGCATAGGAAGAACAAATATTGTTAAAATGTCGCTACTACCCAAAGCAATCTACATATTCAACGCAATCTCTATCACAATAATATCAGCATTCTTCACAGAGCTGTAACAAACAATCCTAAAATGTGTATGGAACCAGAAATGACTCCGAATAGCCAAAGAGATCTTGAAAAAGAAAATCAAAGCAGGAGGCATCACAATCCCACATGTCAAGCTGTATTACAAAGCTGTAATCATCAAGACAGTATGGTACTGGCACAAGAGCAGACACTCAGATCAATGGAACAGGATAGAGAACCCAGAAATGGACCCACAGTGTATGGCCAACTAATCTTTGACAAAGCAGGAAAGAATATCCAATGGAATAAAGCCAGTCTCTTCAGCAAGTGGTGCTGGGAAAACTGAACAGCGACATGCAGAAGAATAAACCTGGACCACTTTCTTACACCATACACAAAAATAAACTCAAAATGGGTGAAAGACCTAAATGTAAGACAGGAAGCCATCAAAATCCTCATGAAGAAAGCAGCCAAAAACCTCTTTGACCTTGGCCTCAGCAACTTCTTACTCAACACATCTCCGGAGGCAAGAGAAACAAAAGCAAAAATGAACTATTGGGACCTCATCAAAATTAAAAGCTTCTGCACAGCAAAGGAAACAATCAGCAAAACTAAAAGGCAACTGACAGAATGGGAGAAGATATTGGCAAACGACATATCAGATAAAGTGTTGGTATCCAAAATCTATAAAGAACTTCTCAAACTCCACACCCAAAAAAACAATAATCCAGGGAAGAAATGGGCAAAAGACATGAATAGACATTTCTCCAAAGAGGACATGCAGATGGCCAACTGACACATGAAAAAATGCTCAACATCACTCATCATCAGGGAGATACAAATTAAAACCACAAAGAGATACCACCTCAGGCTAGTCAGAATAGCTATAATGGCTAAAATAAACAACTCAGGCAACAAGAGATGTCGGCAAGGATGCAGAGAAAAGGGATCTCTTTTGCACTGCTGGTGGGAATGCACTCTGGAAAGCAGTATGGAGATTCCTCAAAAAATTAAAAATGGAACTATCATATGAACCAGCAATTGCCCTACTAGGTATTTATCCGAAGGATACAGGTATGCTGTTTCAAAGAGGCACATGCACCCCAATGTTTATAGCATCACTATCAACAATAGCCAAAGTATGGAAAGAGCCCAAATGTCCATCGATGGATGAATGGATAAAGAAGATGTGGTACACACACACACACACACACACACACACACACACTGGAGTATTACTCGGCAATCAAAAAGAATGAAATCTTGCCATTTGCAACTACGTGGATGGAACTAGAGGATACTATGCTAAGTGAAATTAGAGAAAGACAAATATCGTATGACTTCACTCATGAGGACTGCAAGATACAAAACAGATGAACATAAGGGAAGGGAAGCAAAAATAATATAAAAACAGGGTGGGGGACAAAACATAAGAGACTCTTAAATATGGAGAACAAACACAGGGCTACTGGAGGGGTTGTGGGAGGGGGAATCAGCTAAAAGGGTAAGGGGCATTAAGAATCTACTCCTGAAATCATTGTTGCATGACATGCTAACTTGGATGTAAATTTTAAAAAATTAAATAAAAATACAAAAAGAAAGTTTGGTAAAACTCAAAGCCATTTATGTTTTAGTTTGTTTCATGTATAAGTAAATATTTGATACACTTGAGTTTCTAATAGTTACATAATCTATAGTTTAGATTCTGTATCATTCTTGATAAATTATAAAATTTAGATTATCTTGAAGTTTCTATATTTATTAGGAAAATTTATTGATAATTTTTATTTTTTTTAAGTTTATCCATTTTGGGGGGGCAGAGAGAAGGAGAGACAGAATCCCAAGTAGGCTCTACACCATCAGTGCACAGCCCTACATAGGGCTTGAATTCACGAGCCCCGGAGATCATGACCTGAGCCATAATCAAGAGTCAGACGCTTAACTGACTGAGCCAGCGAGGCACCTCTAGTCATAATTTTTAAAACTCTACTCTATATGATGTAGTAGTTATTTTGCTCTTTTTTCCTGATTTTTTCCTTGAGGTGGTCTATTTAGTTAGTTTGGTCAACTATTGGTTGTTGATTATTTTGTTTGTTTTCTATCTCACTGAATTTATATTTATCTGTATTAGTTACATTCTACTTGAGTTTAATGCTTAGCTCATTTTAATCTTTTCTACTCCCCTATTTAGGCATTTCAGGCTTTAAGTTTTCTTGTAAGTACTTTTGTGCTAAATCCCACATACCATTTGATGTGTAACGCTTTAGAAGTGTCGTTTCCAGTTTTTATTGCTGTGTGCATGGTGACATTTCTTTCGCAATTGCTGTGTTACTGATTTCTAATTTTATTTCGTTGTCATTTGGGGGTGAAAAAATTTTTCCTTGGGTCTTTTTCATTTATTGTAACCCCTGACTTTTCTCTACTTCATTACCTACACCCTTCTAGGACGTAGGGGATGGTTCATCTGTTTGGTAAATTAGGGAAGATTCAACTGACAAGGTGCATAATTATACCTAATTCTTGGGTTAAGTCATTTAGCCCATTTGGCTTTTATTCTAAGCCTTCTTCACTAACATTCCAAGCTTTTGTCTCCAACTTTTCAGTAAAAAAAAGTAGTATTTTGGCTCCTATTTGCTATTAATTGTCATACTCTTTAATTGTTTCCAAAGACAAGCAGGAAGGAGAGGACCTATGTTCTACACTAGATATAAAGTCTTTTGTTTTCATTTAGACTGCCTCTGTGTTCCCAAAGTATGACATTTTAATACTCTGTTGTTTTTGAAAATGTCATGTACTGTTTATATTGGGTGCATGGCTCTATATGTGTGTATACATTCACACATAGACACATAAACATGTATGTTCATGTGTTATGTCATATTCTTACCAATACTTTGATTTATCAATTGATAAGAATATAATAAAAATCTCTCATTTTGATGTGGATTTGTAGTTTATCTTTGTTTCCTTTAACTTAAATAAAGGATATTGTGGGGCGCCTGGGTGGTGCAGTCGGTTAAGCGTCCGACTTCAGCCAGGTCACAATCTCGCGGTCCGTGAGTTCGAGCCCCGCGTCGGGCTCTGGGCTGATGGCTCAGAGCCTGGAGCCTGCTTCCGATTCTGTGTCTCCCTCTCTCTCTGCCCCTCCCCCGTTCATGCTCTGTCTCTCTCTGTCCCAAAAATAAATAAACGTTGAAAAAAAAAATTTTTTTTAAAAAAATAAAGGATATTGTTAGAGTCATACATGATCAGGATTGTCCTGAGTGTCCAAATACTGTGCTCTTAATTATCTGGGCCTTCTGTAGCTAATAAAACTGTGAACCATTTTTTACATTTCTTATCTAATTTTTGAAGGGTGAGAGATTTTTCTTCCTGTAACTTTTTAGAATTCAGAATCCTACTCTTAATTCTCAGTCTTAAGAGATCTTAGCAAATTTACTTATTGAACAGAAAATTCTATATCTTACGCTTTTGTCTCTTAAAACTAAATTGAAAAGATTTCATGAATTGCAGCACTCACCATCACAAGATTTTGTTTCTAACATTTGCTCTGGGCATAGATGTTGATTTTCTAGTTCTTGTATGATCACAGCTCTGGAACGGACCTGTATTCCACCAAAGCCTAGGTCCTCACCATTCACGCAGGTTATCTGACACAGGCTCCACGAAGACCAGTCCTTCAGATAACAGTCACCTGCAAAACACCGGTTGGTAGTTCATACACATACCCATAAACAGCAGCCGTCCAGCTAGTAATTATATTTCTTCACCTCACCGGGAAATGTTTTTTGGTATGCTAGTCATACATGATATTTATAGGATTTAGATAAGTATTTAATTTTTGCAAGTTTATATGTGGTTTACAAGTGTATATTGATGTTAGTCTTGGAGTGGATGTTGCTGAATAGAAACTACAGCTTCCAGGATCTTGTGCCTTATGATTCACCTCCTCTTAAGAGACAACAAACAGTTGATTAAAACCTACCACCACTCCAGGGACGCCTGTGTGGCTCAGTCGGTTAAGGATCTGACTCTAGATTTTGGTTCAGGTCATGATCTCAGGGTGGTTGGTGAGTTTGAGTCCCGCGTCAAGCCCTGCACTGTTAGTGAGAAGCCTGCTTGGGATTCTCCCTCTCTCTCTCTGCCCTTCTCCCTCTTTCTCTTTCGTGCATGTGCTCTCCCTCTCAAAATAAACTTTATATATTAAAAAACAAAAACAAAAAGAACCTACCACCATTCTTGACATTATGGTGAAGAGGTTTATTAAGCACTTGGTAGTACCAATGAAAATCTAAATATACATGAAATTTGTCTTGTAGATATGCATAATTTCAAAAACACTTGAACTCCAAGGCTGAGAAAACTGGCATTTATACTTTAGTTTTTCCTATTTCTTGCCAGAGGTGTGAGGTGAGACAGTCAATTGAGCAGCAACTGCAGTAGTAGTAATAATCCTTGTGACTTTATCTGACCTACATCTTCAATCGAATTATTTTTTTCAATTATTTATTGAAGAAGAATATGCATGAAAAATGATCACATATTATAAATGTTCAAATTTTCACAGTCTGATTTTATAAGTTTGCGGCCAATGCCCAAATCAAGCAACAGGACATTCTCAGAATTTCAGAAACCTTTCTTGTGTGACATATGGAATCGTACCATCCGTATCTGTAAAAAATACTTCATTCATTTATGTTTGCAGGATCCACATGTATTTATGTAGTTCCACTGTGATCGTTAGTGCTGTATTTTACTCCATTATATGACTGTATCAAATTTAGATACCATTCTTTTGATGGGCAGGTGGAGAGTTATACATTATTTCTATAATGAATACTGCTATTGTGAACATCTTAGTGTGAGTCTTTGAACTTATATATGCATTTCTACTGGGTGTATACTTAGGAGTGGAATTGCTGGGCCCTGGTGTATCCTGCGTTCAACATCTTCAACCATTTGGAGAACAAGGAGGATTTGATGAAATATACCTTTCCTGTATACCCATCCATTCTTCAGGACTGACTGGTGATACTGTACACAGGCTATAGTAAATTATGATAGACACGAATCCACAGGGATTCTTATCATTTTAATTATTCCAGCCATACCATATGCATAATTCATATTGCCTTATATTATGCTGAAGATGCCTAATATTAGCACAAATTTGCCTGGAGATCTGATTAATGAAAACATGTCTTGTGTTATAATTAAGAAATCTTGGCCAGACGTGAATAACTGGCTAATAGGTATATGTATAACAGTAAAGTGGAGTGATTTTTGTAGACCTTTATTATAGTATGTCATTAATAGTCAATGTCATCCTGAAGTGCAGAAAATTCTACTAAATTTTAGAAGTGTTAAGGAAAAAGAAACTACAAAGCATGTTTAAATACTTTGGGGTTACTCAGTTTTTAAATACATAGGAAAAACTATTAAAATTTTAAATAGTCCTCTCAAGATAAAGGTAATGTAACTATACCCCAGTGATTGCAAACTACATGGAAATAAAACATATCTTTTTTTTTTTTTTTTTTTTTACTGGTAGGCTTTATCTCTGTGATTGTATCACTTGACATAGTGTATTTTACAACAAAACTCAATAAATCTTTTAATATTTGTCTGTGAATTATATAATCGTCACCTCGAAAGAATCCATGTCAGGCTTTAAAGGCTGAATAACAGCAAATGACAGTGAGACATTGGGCTTGTACTAAACATACTTTTATGTTTTGACCATATAAACCATTATAATAATAAACCACACTATGCCTGCAAAAGATAGGACAAGTATATAAAATGCACTTCCTCCTTCAGTATTTTCCTTACTTTAAAGCTTATTAGCTCATATGTTGCTAGTTTTCAAAACCCATTATTGGAGAAAACTGGCAACTCGGATGAAGAGATGGTAACTTAGAAGAGCAGCCTCCTTCTGGGTTTGTAATTAATTTAATTAGAATAGTGTGTTTGTTCTGTTTTATGTTATTGTGGGATCTTGTTTTCTTTTGGGTAACTTAGGACAAATTTCAATCTTGTGTTTATTTATGTTACTTATTAGATTAGCACCAGTCTCTTCCATTAGAAGGTAAACTCAATGAGGACAGGGTATATATGTCTCTCAATGTATTGAGCCCTGTGTCTAGCCCCCAGTAACACCTGATAATAATAATAAAATGAGTGGGTGATTGTGCTGTAGGAAGTATAAGAAAACAAGTAGACAAACTCCACAGGAAAGCAGACACGAATTCCTGGCAAGGCTGCTATAGTGCTGCTCCGTGTTGTGGTTATCACGATAATCCTATTCATGGCGCTGGAGATTTGGCTCTGGAATAGATAGGCCTTCCAACTTTTAGTTCTGGTGCCTTTTGACTATGTGGCCATTTAGCACATCAAAGCCCATAGGTTCAGTCCTTGGCTCTGCCCAGAGCCCTTACCTGCTGCCACAGCCTCAACCTTGGTCAGCTGTGAAGCAAAATGATTTTATTGAATTGTATGTGAGAATGTGGACTGCAATCAGGCCAGTTTTTTGGGGGGTGGGGGGAGGGCAGGAAATGGAGTAGGGGAATTGCTGGATCAGGAATAGGTTATTATTAGCAGGTGCAGGAATGTCTAAGAAGCAACACTTAATCGAGGTCTAGAACGTAAGATTTTTAAAAAGATCTTTCTTCATTTGAAGTAGATGAAACTATAAGTACGTACAAAGGCTGTTGTTACGGTTGTGAGGAATGCCCTCAAAATCTAGCATATAGTTCAAAATATCAGGGATTATTTTACTTTACTGCTCTGTTTTAATTTTATTCAGTTCATCTTAATAAACTATAGAAACTGCCAATATTATCATCTCAAATAATTTACTTAAGAATGAATAAACTGATGAGAGAATGAGCAACCCATATCGTAAGCTTTTTACAGCATTTAGAGACCTCAATCCATTAAAATAAACTTTTGAAAATATGTCCTCCGTCTTTAAAATTTCCTTAAACCATAACTTTTTTATTTAGGTAGTCTATTTTTGTCTCCAGTCAAAATTTGTTTGCCAAATCCTTATTTTTATTTTTTGGGGATCTTATTCAAAATAACACATTCCTTAAAGAGATCAATTTTTTTCTTCTCATAATTATAAGCAAAGTGGAGAATAAAAACTTTCCACTGAGGGTGAAATACAGGCCATTTACTTCCAGTCTTATTTCTCTCTCGTCTACTAATATATTGTTGCCCCCATCTTTCTCAAAGCCTTAGGCTCATGCTTGATGTTGAGCTTATTTTGATCTTCTGTCTACCTTACAGTTCTCTGCACCAAGCCCAACTTCCTAAATATTAGCTTATCACTGTCTTCCAATTATTTCTAAACTATTTGATATACGATATTTGCTTTCCACATTTTACTGCATGAACCCATGTGTCCAACTCTGAATTGTGGTAATTTCTTTCAATATTTTCTTCCATAATATTTTTTTCTCACTCTCGAATGATTTTGCTGGGGAAAGGATTTTAGGCTCATGACTATTTTCCATCACACTGTGCATATATTCCATTGTCTTCGGACTTTCATTGTAACTAAGAAGAATTTTTTATGATTCTAATTGATTGTCTTCCAGTGGTAAGTACTTTTTTTTTCTTGCTGCATGCTTTACTAGTTCTCTAGTTTTCTACATTTTGTGTTTTAACTACAGTGTATCTAGGTGTGATTTTGTTTTTGATTCTTTTCAGGACCCAAAGTAAGTTTTCATTAATTATAGGACTTAAATCTTTTGTTAGCCATTTGTGTTAAAACCCTGCTTCTCTCTCTCCTGGAAATCCTAAATACATACAAATTCCCTTTCATATGTTCCCTGTCAAGCAGGAGCCTAAGGCCTTAACTGCCCTCCTCTGCGGGTGTTAGAACCCCAGGGTGGCAGCAGAGGCCACACGGGACACCTGGACTTCACCCTGAGTTGGCAGTAACAAGGCAGTAACCCCTGCATCCACGCTATGTATCCAGTTGTTGACACAGATACTACTGAATGAGAAGACTTGCTGACATGCCTTAACTTAGACTAGCAAGTGCAACCTCTTCTCTATCCTAGGTCTAGTAAGAAATGACCAAACTATGAATAACATTTTGTTATTGTTACCTGGGCAAGGCTGGGTGCAGGTCTCCTCGAGAACCATTTTTTTATTACCCTCTATAATGGGTTCAATGTCAGTACAGAATTCTTCATCCACCACTTTGCCGAAATCATCACCTGACCCATCACTCACTACACAAGAAATGTTCCTCGTTCTGGTCCCTTCACCACACTGGGCATCCTGGAACGCAGGAAGAAATAACTAATTAGGAAAAGAAAAATAATTCATTAGCAAGCTCATCACTTAGTCATCTTCTGCACCATTGATCTTGATTTATGAGCAGTTAAAGAAGCATTTGAAACCCTAGAGAAGAAGTCCTGTAGGACACTAGCCATAAAGTATACAATGAACAATTTATTTTTTTTGTAGCCGAAGACAGGCAAATAAATTTTCATTAAAATGAATCTGTCTCCAAATGATTTTAAACACACAGGACAGGGACTGCTGGTTATCAAAACTAATTAAACAGTTATGAAATAGCAAGGCACCTAAAATCTTTAAGAGGAAACATGTCATCTCTAAGTTCTGAAAAATATTTCTGAAACTAAATCTCTGCAGATAAAGAACACCTCTCTCTCTCTCTCTCTCTCTCTCTCTCTCTCTCTATATATATATATATATATATATATATATATATATAATTTTTTTTTTTAAAGAGAGAGTGAATGTGAAGAGGGGCAAAGAGAGAGAGAGAATCCTAAGCAGGTTCTGCACTCAGAGGGAAGTCAGACACAGGGCTCTTCTGTATGACCCTGGGATCATGACCTGAGCTGAAATCAAGAGTCAGATACTCAAATGACTGAGCCACCTAGGTGCCCCCCCAACCTTTTTTTAAAGTAGGCTCCATACTCCATGGAGCCCAATGAGGGGCTTGAACTCATGACCCTGAAATCAAGACCTGATCTGAGATCAAGAGACAGACACTTAATTGCCTGAGCCATCCAGGCACCCCTCTATACAACTTCTTGAGATTTGATTACCTGTACTTGGCATAGAGACCACTGGCCATATTGCCATTGGTAACAGGGCTTCACTGGGCAAGGCTTAGACTGTTCCATCAGGGCAGGGCATGGTCGTCCATCACCCTGAAAGGGCTGAGTCACTGTTCGTCGTCGGATCATTTTTCCTTTAAGAGATACAAAGTGATGCAAAGTGATATATTTGTGTAAGCATCTATCTTGAAAGAAGGCATCACAGACATTTCTTCTGAGGAGATCCAAGGGACAAGTCTCAGACATTTTGAAAGGAAAGACACTGATTCAACCTTTATGAAAATTATCTGGTAAGCATTAAAGCAAGAGTGATATTTCATATTCCTTGACTATTAATCTAATGCTAATGAAGGTACAAACAAACCTGTGAGGCCACATGTTTGAGAGCATTCTGACCAAGGAGACCAGTCAGAAAGCTGACAGTTTATAGGACATTCCACCATGCAGGATGTGTTCATCTGCCAGTTCTTCTCCAGGCCAAGCTGAAAGGAAAGAGGTAGATCTGTTTTACTGACCTGGAAGGATGGCATAATGTGTCTTATCATTAGAGGGAGGATGGGAGGAAGAAAAAAAAATAGTAGTGGGGAGGAGAGGAGAGCAAGAATAAGCAAGATGCATAATAAAATAAAATGGTATCTGGAGGACAAACACCCAAACTTAAAACTATAAAGTTGTTCAACCCACGAGAGTGGGAACAAAGGGCACAGGATGAACGGAGGAGTCCATTTACTCCATATACGTTGTTGAACTTTTCAAATTAAAAAAAAAAGTTTTTAAATTTTAGCTAATGCTATCATCATTTTTTTAAGTTAGTTATTTTTTTTTCTTTTTTTAAATGTTTATTTATATTTTGAGAGAGAGAGAGAGAGAGAGAGAGAGAGAGAGAGAGAGAGACAGAGGGCAAGAGGGGGAGTGGCAGAGAGGGAGACACAGAGTCCAAAGCAGACTCCAGGCTCTGAGCTGTCAGCACAGAGCCTGATGTGGGGCTAGACCTCATGGATCATGAGATCATAACCTGAGCCGAAGTCAGAGGCTTAACTGACTGAGCCACCCAGGCACCCCTTAAGTTTACTTATTTTGAGAGAGAGAGCATATATAATTGGGGGAGAGGCAGAGAGAGAGAGAGAGAGAGAGAGAGAGAGAGAGAGAATCCCAAGCAGGCTCCATGCTGTCAGTGTGGAGCCCTCCGTGGGGCTCGAGCTCACAGACTGTGAGATCATAACCTGAGTTGAAACCAAGTCAGACTGTTAACTGACTGAGCTACGCTTGACCTCCTAAATTTAAAAAATAATTTTTTTTTTGAGATAGACAGCTAGTTGGGGAGGGGCTGAGGTAGAAGGAGAGAGAGAATCTTGAGCAGCCTCCATGCCCAGCACAGAGCCCAGTGCAGGGATTGATCTTGAGCCACTCAGGCATTCCCGTTGTTGAACTTTTTAAATAAGGAATGAAAAAAAAGTAGATTTAGTCTCTAAATTGGTTTACTTTCCCTAAAGGAGTAACGAGATAGGTGTAAGCATGATTACTTCCCATTAGTTAAAAACCAAGAATATCATCAATATATAGATTTATAATTGTATCTTTGGGATATTATTTCTTTTTATGCGTCATGTTAAAACTGAAAAACAAAAGGTTTAAAAGACAAATTATCACTCAAAAACTAATAATATAACATTGAAATAATATTCGATAATAGTTAAGTATGTTATCTCTCTCAAAAGGAAATATGGGTTGCCAGAATTTTTTGACTACGAATATTTTATACGCATTTATTTTTTACAAAGATTTTCTTTTCTAAAACTGACCTCAGCAGCTGAGGTATAATTCACTTATTTTGGTTAGCCTCTCATTAGATTCTGATATTGTGACATTTTATTAGCATTGAGTTCCTTCCTTGTTTAAGCATCCTGCTTTTAAAATATGAGATTTCAAACTCATCTACTTTTATATGCAAACAGTTAAAAAGCCCAAGGTACAAAGTAGCATGAAAATAGAAGTGCTTAAGAGCTTGTTAGGAGACTACAGGTTTTGTTTTGTTTTTAATCCTTGGGATTTTTAAAATGGTTTTTAAAATTTTTGCATGAAAGAGAAGTTTATAGTGTCTATGGTATATAGTAAAAGATGGCCAAAGAAATGTTATATTGTGGTTCAAGTATAGCTCTCAGCTCTAAGTTGTCCACTGAGAGAGGATCAGATCAGTGACTGTATGGTACACATCTCTCCAGGCATTCCTATTATATTCTTCACCAATAATACTTGACAAAGCTGAGGATTTGGTATGAACATTTTTACCATATCACTTAATTAAGGTCTCAAAAAGTCACTTAAATCATGGGAGGTTGGAGAAAGGAGATTTAAGGCAATTATATGCTAATAAGGATGTGTAACATTTAAGGCAGATAATAGTTTCATGGAGAGAGGGTTTGAATCACAGAATTCAGCTACTATGACTTATTTCACTGCAGAGTTGAAAAGGATATCTGTTTATAGATCTTCTTGGTATCCAGTGGTAAGACATTTTAACAGTCTACTATGGTTTTTTCTTACATTTATTGTTCCTCTTTTTTTCTTCTTCTCTTACTCTCTCATCTATCTAAACATATGTGTCTAACTAAATGAAAAGAAACCTGTTCAGGGATCAAAGAAGAGGAAAGGAGAAAGCAATTACTAGGATTGGATGAATAAATGTCTGAAAAACATCAAAGAAAAAAATGCTATATAAATGCTAGATAGGTTTAACCCTAATTGTCCCCTTTGCTGTGGGGGAATGGCATTATTTCTTTCTGGTTCTTAGGGAAACAGCAAGAGTTAGCTACTGCTGTTGTTCTGAATGCAGGGTTTGCACATGTATTAGTAGGTAGGCAATCAATCCATTATTTAAAAAGATAGCCAGCTTTTCTCAGGGATATTAGTTAATGCTACCGCATCCATGGGGATGCATAAACAGGATAGGAGTTGTTTATTCCAATTCCTGTAGAGAGTAGCACTGTACTTCCTAAAGACAGTGATTACTACAATGTTATGATTTGAATCCCTAATTGTTACCACAGTATTCAAACAATGTAACATTAATGCATAAAAGTAAATTTATCTAGGCTCCTGGATAATTAAAATAACAGTTATTTCTCAAGGTTTTACTCACATTTCATTTAAGAAATAAAGGACTCTATTTTTACCTCTGTCCTGTAGTCACTTATTTTTTAATTGGTTTTGTATGATTTGGGGTTAGCTTTCACAAAGCTCTCAGCTATTTAATGTATATTTCATTCTGATCCAGGAGGACATTTACATGTACGTTTGCAAAAAAGGAGACATACTAATCAACTGGAAGTAGATCAAAGCTCTCCAGCCAGCATATGACTATAGTAATGTTCATTAATACTAATGTTATTTTTTTATAATGGTTACATTACTTTGATGTTACCAGTTTCAAAACCAAATTAATTCAGGTATAAAATTTATAACTAAAGTATGAATACACTAAATTATGTAATAAGATGGTAGTGGGAGGAATTTACTAACTAAACAACTTGTTTTCAGAACACTTAGCAGCTCCATTCCCATGGACAGATATAAGGAAGTTGTTAGGTCTACATGATAAAGATATTAAATGGATTGATATTATCTCCATCTGGAGTTTCCTCTTAGTAGCTGGAATAATTTACCATGGGCTTATATAGCCCCCAAGATGTGTAGGTAGAAGTCATGGTCACCATGTCTGCTGAACCCTAATGAGATCATAAGCTCCTCTCTATGTGTTCAAGATCTATTGAGGCTCCTGTTTATCTTGGTTCATGTTTAACCCAGTGGGGTTTAGATGCAGGAGGAGTTAAAACCTGTCAGGAATGTGGGGACCCTTTTGGTATGGAAGTCGGACAAAATAATTACAACATGAAGTGTAGCTTCAGGAAGAGAAAGGCCAACAACTATGTTTCCTCACATTTCATAAGGTCATACCTAGAAATGATGACATTACTTTTATAAATTGGAAAATTAACAGTTACAATTCTCTGCACCTCAAAGATATAATGGCAGACTTCATTCCTTTGTTTGAATTTCAAGCTCTCTCTTACCCAGACCTGAGTACTTAGACTCTCACAGCTGGATATTAGATCCTAATATCAAAATCTGCTACCAAACCACATGCGATCAATGTTTAGCAACAGAGAGAATAAATGATGGCTCTTGGCAGGTGTCCCAGGCAACACAAAATTCACATGAAATTACAAAAGATGATGAGTAGTCTGATTAAGATTTATTGCCTTTATTCACCTTGATTACTTATTGTTCCCCAAGCATTTCTTTCCAAATAGGCTAATTAGCATACCTTTGGGCTCCAAGCAGAACAAAATACAGGAAATTATGTGTAGAAATCAGTAGTTGGACAGTGTTTCTTTTCAAGAGGGTGCTTAACAGCCTCTGAGTAGTATAGAAAACCATCTGCTGGCAATGAGCTGCACTGAGCACAGGTCACTTGGCTCAGCATGAATTGAAATTATTAGGGAAGAATTTACTCACAAAGATATAACACAGTATCCCCTCACCTCTTCACAATATTTCAGGTCAACCGACTTGCCATCACTTCGAACACAATCCAACATCCTTGTTTTAATGCCATTTCCACAAACTGCCTTCTCACTGAGCTGACACGTGCTCCAGTCTGAAAGGAAGGGAGCCCATCAGAACAGAAGGCTATGTATGAAACAGATTTCAAATGAAACTCTGATGACCTGAATCCCATATTTAATTCACAACTGCTTCCTAAGCCCCACAATCAATCATCCCACATGCAGAGCATATGGGTCCCGGCTTTGAACATATCAAGAGTCAAATGGAATTGCTGGGGTTGCACATAGCTATGGGGATTATTCTTGAAGGCAGATGTCTACCTGACAATCTTGACAGCTAGCCTTTTGGTGACAGTGTGAAACTGGCTTTGGCCTGCAGATCGAATGTCACCTAAAAACGTTTTTTTCCTAATAAAAGTAGAAATTTAAATTTTAACATTATTTCAAACAAAACACTATTTCACTTACTGTCCATACTTAGAATGTTTTAAAATATACACTTATTTATTTCAAAATCACTCTGGCCATATCTATTTAATTCTTTTATTTCATGTCTTTTGCAAAGTAATTCTTTCAATCTTTCTTTCCAGGGTAGCATAGCATGGCCCAGAGAACTGTGACTTCTTTGTATCATCAAAGGAAATGGAAGAGAAAAACCTAAGGAGACAAAAAGCCAATCTGACTGCTGTGTGTTAGTGCACAATGTTTAGAGTGCTGTGTGTTAGTGCACAATGTTTGTTTCAGCGGGAAAATTACTTGGGAAAAATTCCAAAATATGCTTCAGTGTTGCCTTACATCATATAAACCAACGCATTCTCTTCTTTCTTAGAATTTGAGCCTTTATGGTATGAGAGGAGGGTTATGGGAAAAAATGAAGTCATAATAAGTCTTTTCTTCTGAAAAAAACATTCACCCTTTTTCATCTGTACCTTTGATAATGCTGAAATGTTTGTCTCTTCTTCATACGGTTTTTTGGTAGCTTAAGATTGCTGACATTTTTACATCAGACTCATCATGCTTATAAACTGCCCCCACACCAAGAACTTTGTCCCAGTATGTTATAGGTATTAAACATCTTCTGAAGAAGAAAGACATCTTTCAATAAACCTGATACTTATGGGAAAGATATGTATCTTTTATTTGCACCTTCCCAAAGTGGGAGGATGTCTTCAATAGGATCACTTAGGCTATTCACAATCTACCTTAAGGGCTCAATGTTTGTGTGATATTTTCATTCTCTATCCTGATGTTTACTGAGGAATAGATGAATATTTCTGTCATTAAATAAAGAATTATCTCTGGGAAAGTAAGAAGCATGCCCAAAAGGGACCCAGATGGAGAGGAACAATACTTACGGGAATACTGCTGAGATGAAAGGCACAGGATTTGGCCTTTAACTCTGTGATGAGATGACTATGCACATACCTGTTACATTATAATCATAGTGGAAGCAGTTTTTGTTTAGGTTACAAGGTTCCTTTTCAACGGCATTAGGGCAGGCTCTTCCTTCATCAGCAGGTTGTCTGATGGGATCAGCTGACCTTTGCCGGAAACTGCTTTGATTGCAAGGCTGACAAAGAATAATACAACTCCTCAGAATGGTGAATCCCCTGGCACACAAGAGCTAATATATGAGGGAGGGCACTGGAGCAGGAGTTAGAATTTTTGGGCCATTCTCATTACACCTCAGTGTTGCCATCTATAAAATCAAGTGTTAGATGAGTTTCCGATGTCCCATCTAGCTATAAGATGCTTAAGAGTCTGTGTGTCAAATACCAATCAATACATCCCATCACACATATGTAAACACACACATATGATCATATTAATTATTGTAGATCACTAATACAGAATTTGTAAACAATCTATCTATCTAATATAGTTTCTTGGACCTGAAAAATGATTTTAAGGGTGATTTTAACATATTAGTTATTATAGATCATGAATACAGAAATCTATCTGTCATCTATCTATCTGTCCGTCCATCCATCCATCCATCCATCCATCCATCTAAGTTTCTTAGACCTGAAAGACCATTTTAAGGGTGGCTTTAAATAACTAGTTTTAGTGACCTTTCTTTTCCTAATGGGCACATATACATGCCCACAAACTCAATTCAGCAGTTAAAAAAGACTAGCTTGCCATTCTGTTACTGGCACAGTCTTGTTACGAAAACATCTGGTTTCTAAGAACAGGAACTTCAGATATGATGCTATGGAATTAGAACAGAAAATCATTTGCATACCCTTATTAAAGAGCTGATTCTTTGTCGCTATTTAACCTGTATCCAAGTCCACCGGCAGCCCTGTTTTGCCCCTGCTCTATCAGTTGGCTGTTAATCAGCACCTTTAATAATGTTAACCCTGAGATAGAAAATTAATCTCACTTTGAAAACATGCATCGTAAATTCTTTGAAACTGTCTTATGTTGTATTTCAGAAAATTAATTCCACATCAGATGTATTCTTCCCGTGTTTTTGATGCCATTTTGAAACGTACAGCTTTGCAGAGGTGCCTGCGCTAAGCCACATTTCCTACATGCTCAGCCAGTTCTGTTTCAAAGGACTCTTCCCAGGGTCCTGTGGAAGAGCCCCTACGGGCTGTGGAAATCTAGAAGCTTTGTGTGATTTGAAAGTCTCAGCTGGCTTTCCAGGCCCACAGAGACACGGAGTCAGCGTGTGGAAAGAGATTCACTGACACACAGCTTCCTTCTTTCGATTCCCTTTCTTGCCAGGATCTTCTGCGTTTCAGTGTCAATACCCCTGCTGCAGTATCCCCACTGTGTGAAAGATTATTCCAACAATTTAAATAAAATGGATTGGGCAAAAAGCAAGGGATGACAATAACCTGACACCATTAAAGTACCTTTACTAGAGCTTCATTCTTTTTCCCTTTACCTGGAAGGAATCATTATCACCATGGCAGTTTTTAACATGCTGTGTAGTTATAAACTAATCTGAAGGTATTTTGTGCGAGTCTAGGAGGATGGCGGAAGGCATAAAGGTTGCAAGAAGTTGAGCTGTTCTAGTGTGAGACAAAACACTGCTGACTTTAAATGGCATAATCATAGAATGAAGTAGCCAAGAAAACACCCTTGCTTTCATAAGCAATTTGGTTTAGTAATTATTATTTTCTTAGTAATAGCTCTGAAGCTTTCATGGCAAAAAACTGGGTAAACTCTATATTGATAAATGGTTCATCATCTTACCAAAGTGCATCGGGTCCAAGGACCCCATTCAGATATCACACAATCCTCAGGACACGGTAATTTGCACTCTCTGGAGCCCAGGGGCATCTCTTCTGGATCACAGAGGTAATCTTCTACATGGTCAGAAGGGCCATCCGCTGTATTCTGCATGCATCTACAAGAAAACATATATCTATTCAGTGAAAGAACCAGGACAATTAGAACAATGGCCAACCCATAGGACAGATGGTTCTTCCTAAGACATCATTTAGGTGTTGGAAGGTGGGAAAGTTTGCATTTTATAAATTGAATTCTCCAAACATGAAGACAAGAAAGGATCTCTGCCTCCCATAAATACGTGCAGAGCTTCAGTATGATATAAAATCCACACTTGACTGTGTCATCATAATCTTTTATAATTATAGCCATTGTGTGTATTATAAACTCAGTATACAGTCTTCCTCTGAGAGGAGAGGGCCTTTTACACTCATATATGATGTAGCACCTAATGGGGAATGGTCCACAGAGATTCATAGAGGGGTTGTAATTTTGGAATATAATGCACTTTTTTCTTCAGAAGAAAATGGTATAGTCCATAGAGAAGTTAGATTTTTATATGATAAAAGATGAGGCATCCTGAACTTTCCTAGTGAGAGGTTTCATTAAGTATTTTCAAAAATAACTGATGGCACTTATCAAGTTGTTTTGTAATTTTAGCCTCCTATATGCTGATAACTTTAAAAGAAAGCCAGAAGTGAAAACAATTATAGTAGTAATAATAATAGCACACATTCTCTAAATGTGGTTGTTTCAATCATCCTGTATCTTCACCTTTTTTAGTGTTAGTTTTCTTTTTAACAGAACCAATTCAAACATTTTATTATGTTTCACTGTTTTGTAAGCAGTCGTGGTAGTCTTGTTTACTCATCTCTTGAGGAGCTAATTAACGTGGCTAGTATCAGACTTGACTTTTACAGACGTTAATAATCTCCCCAAGCACTGTTCTAGTAGATGAGAAAAACTTTATCCCTCATCTATAACTCAGAGAGGGTCAGTCAGCTTAATGGGTTGGGGAAGAGAATGCATTGCTGGAACTAAAAAGGCAGGCTTGAGTTCTTCAGCCTCTCAAACCCATTGCAGTGTTTTACACTGTTGGTTAAATTACATTATCAATTATACCTGGAATTTCACCTTTCCCAGGGATTTACAATCAGTGGGGACATGGCATTTTCACAAACCTACTCTGCAGAAACGCCTTTCTATTCAGTACTGCCCAATTTAAGAGAAACGTTGTTTTCCTGTGGGATGCATTTAATGGCTGGAAAACTGCTATTGGTCATGTCTTAGTTGGATTTTTAGTCTGAAAATATACCCATACAATACCACCTATGCATCTTTTTTTTTGGTATATTGAATAAAAATAGAAAACCACCACAAAAACATGCAAAGGTAGATATTTGATTTCATCACTGAAGAAAAAATTATACATTTCTTTGGGAGAATTTTAGTTTCCCAGGAAAAAGTTCTATCTTCAATGGCACTGAAAAATGTTCTGTTGACAGGAGCTTTGAGAGGACATGAAGCAGAGTTTAATGCTCAAAAGTTGGATTTGCTGCTAAGAAAAGATTGAATTCATGGTAGGCACTGACACAGCGAACAAGGATTAACTTGCAAAATTACCTATTGATCCAGAGTTAAGGACAGATGTTCAATACTCGATTAAGTACTTATATACATAAAACTACATTTTCACAGGCTTTTATTCTTTAATTTTTTATTACATAGGTAATTTATTCAGTTTAGGAAAGTCAGAAGAAAAATAAATCACATGATTCTATCACTCAGAGAAAAGCATTCTTAACAGACTCACAAAATAGGAACAAACTTTA
Source organism: Lynx canadensis (assembly GCF_007474595.2). NCBI lineage: Eukaryota > Metazoa > Chordata > Mammalia > Carnivora > Felidae > Lynx > Lynx canadensis. Next base: position 104,098,661 of record NC_044304.2, read on the forward strand.
CTATTTTGTGCCATTTAAGAAAAAAATTAAAAATACGTTATGGATGTAACTTTTAGTGTCTATATTCAAATAGCCTCATTTCAAGGTGCCACAATTGCTAAAAAGACCCTTATTGTTGACATTCAGATTCTTTATGTTTTACTTACTTCATTTGGTATTAACCAGCTTTTAAAATCACTCTAGAGTACAGACTAAATATTTGGATCAAGTTTTAAGCACAAAGGAAGGCACTTTGAGTGCATTTGCTTTATTCACATTCTTGGCCTTTCTCCTTTCCACAGGAGACGGAATTATGATGTGAGAAAACTGAACTGTATTAGAAATAACATCATGCAGAACCAAGCTGAAGGCAAAGGGTGGAGCCAGAGGCCCACCACAGCTGTGACAATAAGGGGCTACATTGCAGAGAATTCAAAAGCAACCATGAAAGTAACCAAATCTGTTGCTTTTTATTATTATTATTAATTTTAATTGTCACCATGTGCTGGCAATTCTAAAAATAATGTCCGTGAGCAAATATCCCTTCTGACCATGGAAAATCACTTCGGCCACTTAGTGTATGCTATGCCATACCATCCTAAAAGAGAAAGAATGGGATTGGATAAATTGGAATATGCTGTCTCGCAGACTCATCTATCCTGAAATGTTGCCCAATGCTTGCATATAAGCAGTACATTTTGACCTTAATTATTAGCAGAGGGTAAGGTTAGAGAGGTTTACTACTCAGTCAGTAACAAAAAGGAACATTATTATGTGATCAGAGATCATAATCAATACTGACCTACTCTTTTCTCTATTTACATTAAAGATGTTTACTAAAAACATAAATTGATCTCAAAAGTTACTTTGATTAAGAGGTATTTGGAAATGGTGAGAATATATATTTATTAACCAAGAAAAAGCAACATGTACACAGATAGTTGAAGGGAAAGCTGAAAGAATAGTTTCTTTTTTTTAATTAAAAACATTTGTTTTTAGAGAGAAAGAGAGCATAAGTCAGGAGAGGGGCAGAGGGAGAGGGAGAATCTTAAGCAGGCTCCGTGCTTAGCGCTGAGCCCAACACAGGGCTCCATCCCATGACCCTGGGATCATGACCTGAGCTGAAAGCAAGAGTCGGAGGCTCAACCAATTGAGTCACTCAGGTGTGCCACTTGTTCTTTATTATGCTTTTTCTTACTAACTAAAAGCCCAACTTGATCAAAAAAACTTTTATAAGGAAAGTATTTTTAAATTTGAAGGAGAAATTTTAAATTTGGAAGGGAATGGTGGAAAATGGAATCTCTGTCTTTTCCTTACATTTCCCTATCATATTACCTCACAGGCCCTCTTCCACCTTTATTAAGTTCCTCAGAAAAATACCTTGAGAGTTCAGAGGGCTTGGGAAAAACAGATAGAAATTATTATTCCTGGAAGCAAAGTTACACACAGTGTGCCAAAGTTTTATGATACGAATGCTAATTTGCTCTACTTTTCTGTTGAGAAATATAAATCTTATTCATGAAAAGTTAGATCATGGGTGACAGTGGGCTTCCTCATAACATAAGTAGTCAAGCTCTGGATGTTTTTACATTTGTCTATACTGTGTGTCACTCAGAAGGGTTGGAAGAAACTGGTATAAAAAGTGATAAAACAGGGCACCTAGGTGGCTCAGTTGGTTGAGCGTCCAACTTCAACTCGGGTCATCATCTCACGGTTCGTGGGTTCGAGCCCCGCATCGGGATCCGTGCTGACAGCTCAGAGCCTGGAGCTTGCTTCAGAGTCCCTGTCTCCCTCTCTCTCTGCCCTTCCCCCACTCACTCACACTCTCTCTCTCTCTCTCTCGCTCTCAAAAATAAACATTAAAAAAATTCAGTATAGAAAAAAAGAGTGACAAGAGACTGTGGATTGAATGCCAATTCTGTCACTTTTCTAGATGTGTGTTTTAGGTAAATCACTTAGTAATTCTGAGTCTACTCTACAAAGTGGAGATAATAAAACCAAATACACTTGTTTGGTAGGGTTCTAGAACCCCTAAGAGGCATATGCAGATACTGTACGGGCAGCTTAATGAGTATAAAACTTGTATTAAGCATTAGGGAATTTGTATGAATATGACAGGATCTCAGTTTGGAGAAAATGATAGAGTTTAATAAAAATGACAGATCAGTAAATGGATCCTTTCAAAACAAAGAGGGGTATACGGGGTACTATAGGGCAACACTGCTCAATAGAACTTTCTGTGATGATGGAAATACTCTATATCTCTGCAGTCTGACAGAACAGCTGTTAGCCACCTCTGGCTATTGAGCACTTGAAATGTGTCTAGTGTGGCTGAGGAAATGCATTCTTAATTGAATTGTAACTAGTTTAAATGTATTTTTTAAAGTTTATTTATTTATTTTGAGAGAGAGAGAGGGAGAGAGGGAACGGGAAGGAGAGAGAGAGAGAGGAATCCCAAGCAGGCTCAGTACTGTCAGTGCAGAGCTCAATGTGGGGCTCAAACTCGCAAACTGTGAGATCATGACCTGAGGCGAAACCAAGAGTCTGTCGCTTAATTGGCTGATCCACCCAGGTGCCCCTTAATCAGTTTAAATTTAAAGTGAAATAGGGGTACCTGGGTGGTTCAGTCAGTTGAGCGTCTGACTTCAGCCCAGGTCATGATCTCAAGCCCTGTGTGGGGCTCTGTGCTGATGGCTCAAGCCTGGAGCCTGCTTCAGATTCTGTGTCTCCCTCTCTCTCTGTCCCTCCCCTACTTTGTCTGTCTCCCAAAAATAAATAAACATTAAAAAAATTTAAAGTTAAATAGCCACATATGGCTAGTGGCTACCCTACTGGGCAGTGCGGCCAGAGAAGGCTTCCTGGAGGAGAAGAGAATATTCAAAACTTAGCCAGTTTGATGTAAAGGAGCAAGGATTTATAATAGATTATCATTAAAAAGCAGTAAGAAATATTTTTGGCCTTTAAGAAAAAAGGTATTGGGGTTGAGAAAATCTGCATGAGTTCAGCTTGTATTCAATATGTGAACCTTTCTTTTCACAGGAGCACCTTGAAGTGAGGCTCCTGATGTCAGAAGACCCAGTGTGACAAACTTTGCTTGAAGCAGATCCCCTTAGAGTTTTCCATGCACTCAGATTCCCTAGAAATAAAACTAAAGACAGTTTTAGTCAGGAGACTGGGGAGGAGTGAGAGTGGCACACGTGAGATCGGTAGGAGATTGCACGTTCCTTGTCCACGTAACCAGGCTTGGCCTTACCTCACTTTTCGGGTTTGCACACCCTCTCCACAGTTATCTCGCATGTTGACAAAGGTCACTTTGCAGATGCTCCATGGCTCTGTGACCCATACGTACTGGTTGCACTGACTGTGGCAAGGAACGACCTCATACACCTGAAACACACACAATGAATTCTCAGGGATTTCTCCTCAGGGAACCTGATGAGGATATGTGGGGACACTTCACATCACAACAATCATTACACTCTTTTCACTCCTCTCCTTTCTTGTTCATTATTCTAAACTAGGAATATAGAAAATCTGAGAGTTAGAGCAGTGATGGGCAGGGCTAGCGGTGCTGTGTTCTCTTGATCCGGTTTGACATCACAGGTGCAGATCTGATCAGGTGGAGCACATGAGACCCATTACACACTGTCCCATACTGACCCACACCACACAGCACTGTGATTTCATGGGCCATCTGTCTTGTTCACAGGCCTGTGTGTCTCCAATGCTTAGGCCAGAGTGCTCAGATGTTAGGCATTCCACAGAGGTTTGTTGAATAGATGAATGAATGAATAGATGAATTAATAAAGTAAATAAGCATATAAAACTAGTTGTTTTTTAAAAAAATATGACTTGGCCTGTTTTTCAAATAAATGTATGTAATAATAAGAATTTATACTCTTTTTTTTTTGCATTCCATATGTGAAACTGAGTTAAACGGTAAAAAATAGTTTAAAACTAACCCTCAATCATTCAGGGCTTGGAAGCAAGGTCTGAAATTGGTCTCGTATTATACAGCTACAGCCCAAAGCAGGGAGAGCCACATAACACAAAGCAAACTTGTCTGTCCTCCGGTGTCCATGAAGGCTGAAAGCCCCACATTTAGGGTGGGGTGTTGGTCTCAGGATTTTAGAACAATGAACCAATTTTGCTCTTTTCTCAAGGAGAACAATGACTAAATCAAGGAAATAAATAAACCATAATCTACTGCAACACAGCTGACTCAACCGTTAAAGAAAAATGTCTTTTAAAATGATTTCAAAATCTATGGTCATTCAACTCTATTTCCTATTTCACAACACACACACACACACACACACACACACACACACACACAGTATATGTTTGTTTTTTGTAACTACTTAATTCCAGAAAAATCCAGAAAATATAGATATAAATAGCCCCTTGGAGCTATTCTTTTGTGCAAATTTCAGTGAGTGAGTAAAGGAGACCCATTCCAAGTGAGAATAAATCATATGCACTGTTGGCATAAGAATCCACAATTACTGTTATAAATGATCACCTTCACATTGGGTACTGTATTTAAATGGGACTAAATACTACCAGGTAAAACATTGCCCTACAACTTGTGGGGAAGGAAAACATTGAAAGAGAAATGCCATTTTTCCTAATCTTTCAATGGTTTTCATTTTAATCTCCTACACTGGACTGAATACAAATCAGTTCAGAGCAACTTCCTGCCGCCCATCCTCAGCCTACCTGCACCTTTACCCCTCCCTCCAAGAAGCATGACATCGTTAACAAGAGGTGTCGTTGCCTTTTCAAGGCTGGTGAAGTGAAACTTGTTCCCCCCACTCCTGTATCTCAGGCCCTGATATTAAAATGAGAAAACACAGGTAGCAAGCTAGAAGGACAGAGAGAGAGAGAGAGAGAGAGAGAGAGAGAGAGAGAGAGAGAGAGAGAGAAACAGATGCAAAACAAAAATTGTATGGAAAATGTGCTATTTTCTCCCTGTAAAAGATAAAAGACAACAGCAGAAAAAGAAATCCATTCTCTGAAGTCAGGAGTGAAAAAGAAAACAAGCAGCACTCTACCAAGAATCAGGAGGTTTAAAAATTCTTACCTGTGCCTGGAGTAGTGTTCAACAGGAATGAGGAAAAGAAAGAAAAAAATAAGGAAAAAATGTCAGTATATTGAACAAAAAAATTCATGTTCTAAGTTTTAAATATTATGTTATCCACACATAAAAGTCTACTTTTCTTTTTTGGTAAATGATTAGAATATTTTTATTAAGCCCTAAAAGAGAAAAAGCAACTCCTAATTATTGTTAAAAGTGAAGATACACAAATGAGTATTGCAAACAGCACAGTCAAGGTAAAGATTAGATGAACAGGATGAAGAAATCTTAAGAAACTGACTAGACCTAAAAATACATATCATGGGGGATTGATAAATGACTGCAAATATTTTGTGATCCAAATTGGGAATGAAATCTATCCATAGATTGATTGATTAATCTATTGATTTTAATCAATCCATCTACATTTAATCAATCCATCTACAAGGAAATGAGAATTTGCTTCCTTAATTAGAAAGTGGAAAATCAAAGACCATTTTCAAGTCAATGGACCACTGATTATTTTATTGAGGAATGTAGAATTATAGCAAAAAATCCATGTGACTTATAATTTTCAAAATTAACACAAACCTTGGCATATTCTTTACTAACATGTTACTGATAAATCCTAGAAAATTCTATTTTTTTAAGTGTAGGACATTTATACTCAGTCAGCAATCTAGTATTTCTCGTTTTAGCTGGAATTTTTCAGTTGTTAATGTTGTAATTTACACCAGTAAGCTGATTAACAAGTACGCAAATGTCACCATCAAAATTAAATTTTATCAGAGTTGGAGAGTGACAGAGAAATGATTTAGGTAAAAGAATTTTCATAGCAAAGACAACTTGGAAGAAGGTCTTGAACCTTTAAAAATTTACTAGTAAAAAGATGCTGAGGCAAGCATGGCTTATTTAATTGAAGGGCTGACTGGCTGTACACACACACACACACACACACACACACTCTGAACCTATGTGCATATGTCAAATTTCTCTTTATTAGAATCATGGATCAAAAGTTATTACAATTTAAATTTACCATTGAAAATTTAAGATTTCAAAACTTGTAAAAAATATTCTTTTGCATTATGAACCTTACATTTCAGTTATTCTGTTTCATTAGGGTCAGGTAACTGAATTTTCTTCTTTGCAAATATTCACTCTGTCAGGGAAACTCAATTACCAGTAGATGGCAGCAGTGCAGTGTATTATTTGCCTTTGGTTGCCTTTAAGGGAACATGCAGCAAATTCACTCAAGGGAAAAACCAAGATTTTTTTCAGAGTGGTACTTCCTGTGGCATGTAATTCTCCATTTTGTTCATCTTTAATTTCTTTATTCAAAATTTATTTTCTCTAGGGTGTACATTTATTTTTAGTTCATCATTATTATTTTTGAAGATCTAATTGGCTTTATCATCTGATTCATGAATTGGGCGGCATTCCATTTACCAAGTTGAAGGGAGCACCCTATAGTATACCTTTATTATCATTAATAATTTAAGTTAATTTAGGAAGTAAAGTATGTGTACTGGAAAGCAGTGTGTTTGGAGATTAAAATTAGATGGTCTGTGTATGCGTGAAACCTATCTACATATTTAAGGTTGGTTCATATATATGACTTAGTTCATTTGACTCTGACAATATAAATTCATACCTTAATATCTACATATACTATATTAAATTTATTCTTTTTTAACTCACATGTAGGTCAAACAAGATAATAACTGCCTACATCTTATATTACATTTGAATTTGTCACCATTCCCTCTATTAGCCTTTTTACTTCATATCTCCAGTAGAACACAAGTAACAACTATGAACAGCAGACAACGAAGTGAGCATACAAAATCAAATAAAGTTCCAGATAAAATTGAACAGGTCAATGACTAAATTGGTAGATAACATAGTAACACTGACTTTGAGGTCATCTTTATATTTCTTTTTTTCTTAACATACTTTATATCAAACAAATTTAAATGAACATCCAAAACCTATTTCCTAGTTTTAGACCCAACCCATATACTTGCTTTCATTTTAAGTAGTTGGTAATTGAGATATCTTTTCTGACATTCTAGGGAAGTATAATAATGAGACAATCTTGCTCTCAGCACACAGCTAGATACAATTTTATGATATTATCTTAAAGGTAGGTGTCGTTTTAATTTCCATTTAATTATATTCATATGCATATACATGCTGGGTACTAAATGTGATGCAAAGATGATACATCTGATTTGGTATTTTAATAGCATACATACATTAACTCAGGCATTCTAAAGGTAAAATGGGTCAAATTTCTTATTTGAAAGGGGCTATTATTTACTCTTCTCCATTTGAAGAAAAAAATAGATCACAGTGATTGTAAACAATATGCAGTATTCTCAATATAAGAATCAATGGGAGAAAATACCTGGTTGACATGGTCCAATTTAGGACAAGGCCTCCCTCCATTATATGGTTTTTCACGCAACCATTTAGACCGAACCTTCACACCGCTCCCACAGGACTTGCTGCACCGTGACCAGTTGGACCACTCACTAAGCTTGCAGTCAGAGGGACAAGGGATGATGCAAGCCTCTTCGATGTAACCTAAATGGAAGAAAATGAGATGAGAGCCATCTCCTCCACATGTCACTTGCACACTACCACCCACCATGCTAGCTCACTTAGAAGGTCCAAGTTCGACTTGACAGCAACATGCAAATGCAAAGATGTCTCCGTCGTTAGGGACTCAAATTAAATTCTGCAGGAAAATGACACACACGTACAGAGACTCTGTTAAAATAACAGCTGAGCAGCTGCCATATGATCTGCTTAGGATTCATGCTCACCATACCTCAACATTTCTGACTTTCTGACAGCTCGTGTTTAATTGACAATAACCTGTCTGCTGCTATATCATTCTCATGCTGTCAGAATGATACATTAAAAAAATTATACCGGTTTTCTATAAAATGCTCTCTGTTAATGTCACGCAAGTTCAAGTTTTTGAGTCCATGCAATGTTCTTCCTCAAGAAGAAAGCCAGAGCCTCTCAATCAATATCTGAAAGGGAGCGTTTAACTTAGCACCTTATGCTTTCCCTTCTTTGAAAATCAAATCCGGAGAAGGAGAGTGAAGAATGTTAAATAAATAATGTCTCATATTTTTATAGTGCTGTCAATTTCAAAACAACTTTACATCTTGTTTTCATTTGATTGTCTCAAAAATCTTATAAATGTATCGGGCAGGTAGGTATTGATTTTCTACTGGATAGATATTCTAACAAATGCAGAAAGGTAATTGACAAGTGTGGGGGCACACAGTAAGAGATGGGGTTTAGTCCGTTACTCGCTCCATCAAATCACACAGCCAATTAACTTAATCATCTACAGATGTGATTTGAGAAATGGGTGCATTTTCCTGGAACAGTCTCTGATTACCAGCTTGGCATTTCACAGTATCAATTTATCACTAGTATTCTCCAGGCCAAAATGTGGAGAAAGCAAAATTTCCCTTGGTCGAGAGTCAAATGCATGGCTGTTCTGTGTAATACTCTGATGTGCAGACGGATTGTTCTTGTAACATTTTACATCAAGGATTTGATTTTGAAAATGATAATAATATAAACAACTTGTACAAGGGAACTCTAGGTAGGTTTATAAATTTTTTATGGAGAAAATTCACATACCATAAAAGTCAGCTCACGTTTTGGATTTTAATATATTCAGTGGGTCATACAACTGTCACGACTATCTAATTTTAGAATATTTTCATCACCACGAAGAGAAACCCTATACCCGTTAGCAGCCATCTCCTATTTTCCTTTCCCTCGACACCCTGGCGACCACTCATCTATTTTCTATCCCTAAGAATGTACCAATTCTGGACATCTCATAAAATGAAATCAAACATTATGTGGTCTTTCTGATTGGCTTATTTCACTTAGTATAGTGTTTTCAGGGTTCCTCTAGGTTATAGCATATGTTAGTACGTCATTCCTTTTTGTGACTGAATAATGATCCATTGTATAGATATATTTTGCTTATCCATTCATCAGTTGATTGATATTTTAGTTATTTTCCTATTTTGTATATTATGGATAATGCTATGAACATTTGTGTATAAATTTCTGTTTGAACATGTTTTTAATTCTCATGGGTGTATATCTACAAGTGGAATGCTGGCTCATATGGTAACTCTATATTTAACTTTTTGAGGCAATTGTCAAACTGTTTTCCAAAAGTGTACCATTTTATAATACCACTAGCAAGGTATGCGTGTTCCAACTTCTACATTTGTCAAAACTTGTCTTTTTAATTTTAGGGTCCTTTGAAGAATGAAATTTTAAATGTCAATGAGTCTAATTTACCTATTTTTTTCTTTGGTTGTTGGGCTCTGAGGTCACATCTAGAAAACTATTACCTAATCTGAGGTAATAAAGATTTACACCTAGGTTTTCTTCTAAGAGTTTTATAGTTTTAGCTCTCATATTTAGGAATATGGTTCACTTAATTTTTGTATATGTTATGAAAAGCTGTGTGTGTGGGGGGGTCCAACTTCATTCTTTTATATGTGGTTATCATGTTATTCCAGGCCCATTTGTTGAAAAGGCTATTTTTTCTACATTGAATTATTTTGGTACCCTTGTTGAAAATCAATTGACCATAAATATAAGGGTTTATATCTCAATTCTAAATTCTATTGATCTCTATGCCAATACCACACTGTCTTGATTACTGTAACTTTGTTTTGAAGTTTTGAAGTCAGAATGCGTGAGTCCTCCTACTTTGCTCTTATTTTTTTAAGATAGTTTCAGCTTTTGGGTGCTTTGCATTTCCATATGCATCTTAGAATCAGCTTGTCAAGTCTTACCCAAAATGGCAGCTAAGTTTTTGATGGGAATTATGCTGAATAGCTTGATCAGTTTGGGAGTATTGCCATCTTAATAATCCAGATACATGGAATTTCTTTCCATTTATTTAGGTCTTTCATTTCTTTCACTGATGGTTTCTAATTTTTAGTGTACACATCTTAACACTTCATTTGTTAAATTTATTCCTAAGTATTTCATTCTTTTTATTGTAGGTAGATTTAAAAGAGAACCTTTCATTATAGCAAAACAAGACCACCTAAAAACCAGTATGATAAATTTCATCTAGAAGCTTGTAACCAAAGTTACATTTGAGACAGTGTTAAAAAGCTACCCAGTTACTACACAGTATTTCCTAGCTTTATCACAAATTATGTGGAACACATGCTAAAATTGCAGGTTTCTAGCAATCCCCAACATTATGATACAGTTCAGTTGGGATAGGGTCTCACTTTTAGAAATTTAATGTATTTTCTTGCGTTTACTCACCATTGTTTTTTTATTGAAATCCTTTTATCAAGGTAATTGTGGATTCACATACAATTGCAAGAAATATGAGAAATAATATCAAGAGGTCCCTTGTCTACTTTTCCTAGTTACTTACAACAGTAACTATAGTATAATTTCAACCAAGATACTGAGACTGATACAATCCATTGAGCTTATCTAAGTTTCACCAGTCATCCTTGTACTCATTTATAAATGTGTGAGTGTGTGGGACTGAAATTAGGGAATGCTGTTGTAAGACAAGTCAGAACCAGTTGAATCTGGAGGAGAGGCAGATTTGTACATATCTTTCTACATACAGTCCCTGTATTTTTGCCAAAGTTACACATTAGCTGTTTTAAACTTAGTCTCCATACACAAACGTGCATCTTTTGTACAATTTCATAAGTACGAAGTTCATTGAACACACACATGAATCCAGAAACCTCTTTGGTGCTCCCTTCCAATCACTATCCCTTCTCACATGGCAGCTACCCTAATTTATCACAATGCAGAATTGTACTTTTAAAAAATGTTACATAAATGGAGTCATACAGTGAATAACCATGTGTGCAAGCTTTCTTTCATTCTATAGTGTGGCATGAGATTGATCCATATTTTTGCATGTTGTTGAAGGCTATTTATTTTTTAATGTTTATTTATTTTTGAGACAGAGAGAGACAGAGCATGAATGGGGGAGGGGCAGAGAGAGAGGGAGACACAGAATCTGAAGCAGTCTCCAGGCTCTGAGCTGTCAGCACAGAGCCTGACGCAGGGCTTGAGGCTTGAACTCACAGACTGAGATCATGACCTGAGCCGAAGTCAGAAGCTCAACCAACTGAGCCATCCAGGCGCCCCATAAGGCTATTCATTTTAATTGATATATAATATTCTATTGTGTTTATAATATTATGGCTTATTCGTACATTCTAATGATGGTGAGTGGATATTTTTTAAAATATAATTTATTATCAAATTGGTTTCCATACAACACCCAGTGCTCATCCCAACAAGTGCCCTCCTCCATGCCCAACACCCACTTTCCCTTCTTCCCCACCCCCAACAACCCTCACTTTGTTCTCAGTCCTTAAAAGTCTCTTATGGTTTGCCTCTCTCCTTCTAACTTTTCTCCCCCCCCTTCCCCTCCCCATGGTCTTCTGTTAAGTTTCTCAAGATCCACATATGAATGAAAACATGGTATCTTTCTCTACCTGACTTATTTCACTTAGCATAATACCCTCCTGTTCCATCCACATTGCTGCAAATGGCCAGATTTCATTCTTTCTCATTGCCAAGTAGTATTCCATTGTATATATAAACTACATCTTATTTATCTATTCATCAGTTGATGGACATGTAGGCTCTTTCCATAATTTGGCTACTGTTGAAAGTGCTGCTATAAACATTGGCATATATGTGCCCCTGTGCATCAGCACTCCTGTATCCCTTGGGTAAATTCCTAGCAGGGCTATTGCTGGGTCATAGGGTAGTTCTATCTTTAATTTTTTGAGGCAGAAGACATGAATGGATATTTTTCAATGTGAAGCTATTGTTAACAAGATTGCTATGAGCCTTCTAGAATATGTCTTTTGGTGAACATATGTATTTTTGGGGGGACTATTCCTAGGAGAGAATTTGATGCATCAGAAGGTACCACCTAATTGTAAGTAAAGTATAAAAAAAATCTTTTTAAAGATAGGATCACAAATTTGGCATGAAGAGCAGGGTGCAATGAAAGAATTTTCAAAAGTGTAGGAATTAGTCTCAGCTAGCCTTCAAGAGGGCAGATGAGGCAGCTGGGGCTTTGTCAGCTGTGAAACACTAAAGACAGAAAAAAGACACCAATGCTAAGTTTTGAATGTACTTCTGATACTGAAAAAGGCATCTAGACTATTGGTAATGATATAGAGGAAAGTTTAATAAAAAATGAAAGTACCTTATGACAGTGTTTACCAAAATTTTGAAAAGTGTAACTATTCTTCAAATAGATTGCAGTGTCTACTTAAATCTTTGACTTTGATTATGGTTTGAGGTAGGGGAACAAGCCCATCTCACTATTTTGAACTGAAACAAATTTTAAATCTTATTCTGCATTTCATATAGCATAGCTTAGAAATTAAATTTATCTAAACCAGTAGGAGATGCTTAAAAATGGAACTCTCAAAAGGGCCAGTAATAATTCATTTTATATTTCAAAGTAATAGTTTATGAAATAAAATCAAACTGTAGAAATGCCTAAAGTCATTTCCAAATCAATGGTATTCTGTGACCAAATTGTTTAATGCTTGTAAAAGCACAATTTTTTAAAATACCAAATATTTCCAAATGTTATCAATAGCTTTGGCAAAGAATGCTAGTATTTCAAAGGTAATACATTATTTTATACTTTTAAAGTTTTTATTTAAGTTTCAGTTAATTAACATACAATCTAATATTGATTCAGGTATAAAATACAGTGATTCAACACTTCCATACAATACCCAGTGCTCAACACAAGTGCCCTCCTTAATCCCCACCAGCAATTTAACCTATCTCCCTACTGGTAACCATCAGTTTGTTCTCTATAGTTAAGGGTCTGCTTCTTGGTTTGCCTCTCTTTTTTCCCCCTATACTCATTCATAATTTGGCTATTGTAAATAATGTTGCTATAAACATTGGGGTGCATGTATCCCTGTGAATTTGTATTTTTGTATACCTTGTGTAAACACATAGTTCTATTTTTCACTTTTTTGAGGAACCTCCATACTGTTTTCCAGAGTGGCTGCACCAGTTTGCATTCCCACCAACAAGGCGAGAGGATTCCTTTTTTTCTCCATATCCTCACCAATACTTGTTGGTTTGTTGTGTTGTTGATTTTAGCCATTCTGACAGGTGTGAGGTAATATCTTATTATAGTTTTGATCTGTATTTCCCTGATGATCAGTGATGTTGAGCATCTTTTCATGTGTCTGTTGGTCATCTGTATGTCTTCTTTGGAAAAATGTCTATTCACATCTCCTGTCCATTTTTAACTGGATTATTCATTTTTAAGGTGTTGAGTTTGATAAGTTTTTATAGATTTTGGATACTAACCCTTTATCAGATATGCCATTTGCAAATATCTTCTCTCATTCCACAGGTTGCCTTTTAGAATTGTTGATTGTTTCCTTCATTGTACAGAAGCTTTTTATTTTGGTGTAGTTCCAATAGTTTATTTTTGCTTTTGTTTCCCTTGTCTCAGGAGACATATCCATAAAGACGTTGCTATGGCTGATGTCAAAGAAATAGCTGCCTATGTTTTCCTTGAAATTTTTATGGTTTTATGTCTCACATTTATGTTTTTAATCCACTTTGAATTTATTTTTGTGTATGGTATAAGAAAATGGCCCAGTTTTCCCAATGTCATTTGTTGAAAAGACTGTCTTGGGGCGCCTGGGTGGCTCAGTCGGTTAAGCATCCGACTTCGGCTCAGGTCATGATCTCACGGTCCCTGAATTCGAGCCCCGCATCGGGCTCTGTGCTGACAGCTCAGAGCCTGGAGCCCGTTTCAGATTCTGTGTCTCCCTCTCTCTCTGCCCCTCCCCTCTTCACGCTCTGTCTCTGTCTCAAAAATAAACATTAAAAAAAATAATAAAAAAAAATAAAAAAGAAAAGACTGTCTTTTTCCCATTGGATATTCTTTCCTGCTTTGTTGAAGATTAATTGACCATATAGTTGTAGGTTCATTTCTGGGTTTTCTTTTCTGTTCCATTGATTTATGTGTCTGTTTTTGTACCAGTACCATACTGCTTTGATCACTAAAGCTGTGTAATATAACTTGAAATCTGGTTTTGTGATGCCTCCAGATTTGATTTTCAAGATTGCTTTGGCTATTCAGGGTCTATTGTGGTTCCATACACAATTTAGGATTGTTTGTTCTAGCTCTGTGAAAAATGTTGATGCTATTTTGATAGGGATTTCATTGAATGAGTAGATTGCTTTGGGTAGTATAGACATTTTAATAATATTTGTTCCTCCAATCCATGAGCATGGACTGTTTTTTCACTGCTTTGTGTCCTCATGAATTCCTTTCATTGGTGTTTTATATTTTTCAGAGTATAGATCTTTAACTTCTTTGGTTAGGTTTATTCCTAGGTATCATGTTGTTTTTGGTGCACTTGTAAATGGGAATGATTCCTTAATTTTTCTCTCTTCTGCTTCATTATTGGTGTATAGAAATTCAACAGATTTCTGTACATTAATTTTGTATCCTGTGACTTTACTGAATTCTTGTATCAGTTCTAGCAATTTTTGGTGGAGTCTTTCTGGTTTTCTATATAGAGTACCATGTCATCTGCAAATAGTGTAAGTTTTACGTCTTCCTTACAGATTTGGATGCTTTTTATTTATTTTTGTTGTCTGATTGCTATGGTTAAGATTTCCAGTAGTATGTTAAGTAACAGTGATGAGATTGGACATCCCCAGTGTTCCTGACTGTAGAGAAAAAGCTCTCAGTTTTTCCCCATTTAGGATGATATTACCTGTGGGCTTTTCATATATGGCCTTTATTATGTTATGTTCCCTGTATCCCAACTTTGTTGAGAGTTTTTATCATGAATGGATGTTGTTCTTTGTCAAATGCTTTTTCTGCATCTATCGAGAGAATCATACGGTTTTTATCCTTTCTTTTATTAATGTAGTATATAATGCTGAGTGTTGAATTTGGCTTACTGGTCTGGTATTGAGAATTTCTGCATCCCTGTTTATCAGGGATATTGGCTTACTGTTCTCTTTTTTAGTGGAGTCTTTATCTGGTTTTGGTATCAGGGTAATGTTGACCTCAAAGAAGGAGTCTGGAAGTTTTCCTTCCTTTTCTGTTTTTGGGAATAGTTTGAAAAGAATAGGTATCAACTCTTCTTTAAATGTCTGGAAGAATTTGCCTGTGAGTCCATGCTCCTGGACTTTGTTTATTGGGAGTTTTTTGGTTACTGATTCAATTATTTGGCTGGTTATTGGTATGTTCAAGTTTTCTATTTCTTCCTGTTTTTGTTTTGGTTGTTCATATATTTCTAGGAATTTATCCATTTATTCAAGGTTGTCCAATCCATTGGCATATAATTTTTCATAGTATTTCATATAATTATTTGTATTTCTGTGGCATTGCTAGTTATCTTCTCTCATTTGTGATTTTATTGACTTGGGTACTTTCTCTTTCTGATAAGTCTTTCCTTTTTGATACAGGTATATCAATTTTAGTAAGTTTTTTCAAAGAACCACTCCTAGTTTCATTAATCTGTTCTATTGTTTTGTTGTTATTGTTATTTTTATCATTTATTTCTACTCTAATATTTATTATTTCCTTCCTTCTGCTTGGTTTAGGCTTTGTGTTTGTTCTTTTTCTAACCCTTTTAAGTATAAGGTTAGGTTGTTTATTTGAGATTTTTCTTGCTTCTTAAGGTAGGTCTGTACTGCTATATACTTCCCTGTTAGGACCACTTTTGCTGCATCCCAAAGGCTTTGTTTTTTCATTCATTTTTCATTTTTCATTGTGTTTTCATTTTCATTTGTTTACATGTATTTTTTAAAATTTCTTATTTGATTTCCTGGTTGACCCATTCATTGTTTAGTAGAACATTGTTTAACCTCCATATATTTGTGGCATTTCAGATTTTTTTTATTGGGTGGACTTCTACCCACTCACGGTAGGTAGAAGGTGCTGTGGTCAGAAAACGGTGCTGTGGTCAGAAAACGTGCATGGTATGACATCAATCTTTTTGTATTTGTTAAGGTTTGCTTTGTAAACTAATCAGATATTAGTATATCTGTATATTAGCATATACAGATATCTGATCTGTTCTAGAATGTGAACTTGAAAAGAATGTGTATTCTGCTGTTTTAGATGGAATTTTCTGAATATATCTGTTAAGTTCACACTGTGGTCCAGTGTGTCATTCGAAGCCATTGTCTTCCTGTTTATGTTTAGATGATATGTCCATTGATGTAATGGGATCGTAAAGTGTGCTACTATCAGTGTATTATTATCAATGAGTTACTTTATGTTTGTAGTTGTTTTATATATTTGGGTGCTATCATGTCAGGGGCATAAATATTTATGATTGTTAGATATGATTCTCAGACTGTCCCCTTTATTACGATATAGTACCCTTCTTTATCTCTTGTTATAAAGGTAATAAATTATTGAAATATTTCGAGAAGACTTGCATTTTCCCACCTTCAAAATGACTACAAAAGTAAACTTTTAACCTTTTGTTATTTAGTACTCAGAGTTGAAAAGAGAATCACATGATTGTTCATGTCGCTACTTCACAAAGTAACAGATAAATGGAAATTCTTTCTTTCCATTTTATCTGTTGAAGTATTATGGCATTAGTGAGACTTAACATGTATGACTTCTGACTGATTCACATTGTATTATGAAGTAATCAGATATAACACTTTTATGTCTGATCTTCCAATAGCATATTCTAGAAAACATCTCTCAAAGAAAATTCAACCTATTAAATTGTTAACAGATATAAATTAGGCATTGACATAAAGACAAAACTGCAAAAGACTATAATGCCTAGCATTCCATTTTTATTTTCTAGTATGAAACAACACTCAATAATTGCCTGTCATGTTTATCTAGCACAATTAAAATCCTTAATGCTACTAGTAAATTGCTAGATAAGCATTCCCTTGCCTTCTCTGCTAAGATCATTTTTGAGGGCAATTAACACCAAACAATCATAGGGGATGGAAAGACAGAAACATTTGATGCATTTTAAGACTAAATAAACTGATAGCATCTTGTAGCAATTTATGCCTTCTGAGGAATGCTAGAATAAAATAAATGACTTCACAATTAGGGTATTAAAACTTTCAGCACTTCAACACTGCATTTGACACATGGAAAATCAAACTCCTGACTTTTGATCATATTTTCTGTATCCTATATCTGTTCTGATTGCTCTTTCAGACTGAAATGAATACAAAATACCAGCAGGCTTAAAGTGGCAGCCGTAGGACATATTGCCTTTGAGATATATCCAATCACCTCTTTCATTTGAATTATGAATGAGCAGATAAAATAGCTTTCAACAACCTTCACAATTACTATATTGTGTGGCTGAAAGGTGTACTGCTGATAAAGAATTCCCTTTAAAAGCACATGGAAGATATTGGTTGGTTTTGATTTACAGTTGTGTGAATGAGCAACTCTGGCACTCTAACTAAAACTTCTGAATCAATCTCAAAAGCAACCTCAAAAATCTCTGCTACTTTAATGTATATTATATGTACATGATTGCAGTTAGGAATGAGAAAAAATTAGCTAGAACTTTATTATCCTCGTGGGTTTAAAAATATTGAAAAAATCATTGAAAAGTTCTCAAATAACATTCTTTTGCAATTATATATTGAGGACTGATCACTCAGTAACATGGAAAAACCAAATTATTATCTATAGCCAAACTCCCCTAATCAAATGTTCCATTCAAGCTCATACATCCAGTAGATGTAAAGTTATAAATTAAAATTTTCATGATGAAGTGTTCAGGAAAATTTATATAACTACAGTGAAATGCTCCTTTAATTTTATTTGTATTTACTTATATACATATGAAGGCCTATGTCTTCATATCTGCTAGGTGCTTATAGATTTTCTCAGGAAGTTTCAACATCAGTGTTAATAGTTGTGGGGTTCTGTTGCTGTTTTTATTCTGATACTGGGAGTTACCCAATGACTAGGCACATTCAGATTCATTTAGGTACAGCTACGCACAAGTTTTTTATCAAGACCATTTCTTATTGCCAACTCTAAAGCTTTCTGCTGTATAATAAGGGATGTGGCTGTTCTTTGTCTTTGATTCCTGGGAGGTAGCCTTCAAGTCCTGACATTTTCTGAATCTTTCTTATTCATGGTGGCTTCTTGGACTATAGGTGAGTTTATGTTAAAGAGATGACTCAGGACGTGGTGCTGGTTACACCACAAAGACAAAACAAATTTAGAGAGTCAGGGTTTTAAGCCACATGATATCCACCCAATCTCTTGGTGGGTAGATTGAGCTTAACCATGTGCCAAAGAATTGATTAATCATGCCTACATTATAAAGCCCCCATAAAAACTCTGGGTACAAAGCTCACATGAGCTTTCTGGCAGATAAGTACACACTGATGTGTAGACAGGGTGATGCCTCCTGGCTTCTTGGGGAGAGAACATGGAAGCCTTATGATTGGGACCCTCCCAGAGCTTGCCTATGTGTCTCTTATTTTGGCTACTTCTGATTTATATCATTTTGCTATAATAAAACTCTATCTTGTAAGTCCAGTTGACCCTGAACAGCATGGGAGGTAGGGATGGTGACTCCCAGTGCAGTTGAAAATACTTGTATAATGTTGACTCCCCCAAAACTTAACTACTAATAGCCTACTGTTGACTAGAAGTCTTACAGATAACATAAAGAGTTGATTAACACACATTTTGTACCCTGTGTATATTATATTGTACATTCTTACAATAAAGTAAGCTAAACAAAGGAAAATTCTAAGAAAATCGTAAGGAAGAAAAAATATGCTTACAGTACTATACTATATTTATTGAAACAAATCCGTGTATAAGTGGACCCACACAGTTAAACTCATGTTGTTCAAAGGTCAACTATATAGTGCTTTCCCTAAGTTCTCTGAGCTGTTCCAGTGGAAGCTAGGGGGTTGTAGGAACCTCCAAAATTGTAGCCAGCTTGTCAGTAGTAACTGGGGACCCTTGAACTTGCAGCTGATGTCTGAAATGAGAGCGGTCTTGTGAAGGACTAAGCCTTTAACTGGAGGAGTTGGGCCTAACTCCAAGTAGTTGGTGCCAGAATTTCATTGTACTTTCAGACATACATTCTATTTAAAAAGTAAATAAACTTATTTATATAAGAACCTGTACCTATAGTTTACTTATTCAACCAAAATAAAAGCCTTGGGAATAATTATATGCATTAAAGCATTTATGGACCTTCTCCACAGATTTAACATTTATAATTTTAACTAATACTGTATTAAAAGTGAGAGATAAGTATTAAAAAGCTCACTTTTGGAATAAGGCTTTGTCAGCGACATAAACATATTTGATGAAGTGTTGAGATCATGAAGTAATGAGAAATAAATTAACTCTGAAACTTATTAGATGACTTATTTTTAATGTGATCCAATGCAGGGCATTTTTCTTCCAACAAATGAAAACTATATACTGCCAGAGAAGTAGTTCCAAAGGATGATCTTTTAAACATTAGTTTGTTGGATTCTAATAAGTGTTAAACAGAATTTTAACAAAAAAACATTTCAGTGGTCAAGTTGGAAAATTGCTGCATTTAAATTAAACAGTTCTCTTTACCCTGGGTTTTCCTTTTTTGCTGCTATGAACTGTGAATCTCTAGGAGAAAGCCACAGACACTGCATTTCTATACTGACTTTCTTCTATAGCATCTCACTGAACCAGTAAGAGATAGATAATTCAGATAGGTTATAATTATAATGCATTAAACTTGGATTCATGTTTTGAGCTGTACCGAGTTTTAATATGTAAAAAGTAGGACATTCCAGGTCCATTTCCAGATACAGAAAAAAAGCAAAAGTGAATAAACAAAAAAAAATCAAATCTCCTGAACTTAAAAAAATTGTTTTTTCTTAACTTATATTTACTTTAAAGTTTTAAAGCTTAAAAGGTCAAGCTTATGGCAAAGGGAGGAGAAACTGTTATGTGAATAAATATTTTAAGGGCTTTTTTATGGCAGTTTAAAAAGACCATAAGAAGAATCAACTTTGTTTTTATCCAAATGAACTAAAATTTCTTGTAAGAGCTAAATTGGATTTCAGGGCAACTATGAAGAAATGGGATAAATAGGGAGAGTAACTGCAAGTAAAGATTTTTCTTCAAAATTTAAATTTAAAATCCCCATAAATGTTTTCATGTGTTTTCAGGTAGTTTTCTGAGCCCACAGATAATTATAATAATAATTATTATAATAATTATTATTATATTAAGATATTATTATATTATTATAATATATATATTATTATTATAGATACTATATATATATAATCTTATATATATATATCTTATGAACTTATGAAAAATTCCTTGTGCATAAACCTTGTTCACTATATGACTATTTTTATGATGCTTTCAAGTCATAAAAGACCTACATCGTAGGAATGAGACTAAACTCAATTAATGGGATACGGAACTTTAAAACTATTTTGGATTTGTAGGGCTTTACTAAAACAACAAGAATCTTTATGCGGATTCACACAGGTCATTCAGTATCTTTATGAATTATGAAACCTTATAACATAAGGAATGAATAGCTCTACAGTTAAATCAATAAAACTGCCACAGATATTGGCAAGATTACCACTTTAATCATTTTGTTGAAGACTTATGTTATGACTTCTCTAATGCATTAGGAGAACAAGGGGTCAGAGGCCTAGAGAAAGGGTGTGGAGTAAAATATAATGGCAGAAGTTGTGGATTAAGGCAAAGATCAAAATTCCTTTTTTAAAAGTATTGCAAATAATGAACTATTTTTGTCAGTTAAATTTATTTTAAGCAGAGCATTTTCTTTCCAAAACGCTGAAAACAAAGCCCAATAAGTGTATGGAATTTATTGGAGGCGATGTTTGACAGCATGGCCTGAGGGACTCCATGGAGCCCAGTTTGAAAACCATGTTATGAGGTAATAGATGAGTTGAGGTCTCTGGGACATGGAGCCCAGAGAACTAAATAACACCAGATGTTTTTCTGTCACACATGACATGAATGGTAGCTGCAGGAAATTTTCCAATGAAAGTCTCTCCTTCAACACTTCCACAGTCCTCATTCAGGGAGCCTGGTGGAGAAGGACGCTGGTATCCACACCTTATTTAAATTTGACCCTAGGCAATCACTTTATTTTTGTACTCAGTATCCACAGTAGCCCTTTCCTTCTTCCCCTGGCTCTTTCAAACTTGCAACTATTACCTCAGGAAAAGTCTGTCCCCCTCAAACCCTGCCTCTCTTTTACATTTAAAAGGAAAAAGATCTCCATTGAGAATGATAACTGTGAAAGTAATACTAGCAGTACCTGTACGGTCAAATGAAAGAATTCTGATATGAATTAGACACTAAATAAATACGACCAACGAAAAAAGCTTTTCAGAGAACTTAGCACTCCATTTCAGCTTGTTTAAAGGACCCTATTTATTGCCTTTTATGCCTGGTTTAATTAAACATGCTCTTCCTCAAATCATCCACCATGATACGAAAAAAATTCTCATTAAATTTTGTTTCTTTAAAATTAACCTCTAATTTTGAACTTACATAACGTTCTAATAGAATTCCATTGCAAAAGTAATCCATTCTAGTTATATTATGGTTGACTGCTTATGTAGGTTATCCTCAGAATCTACTTTCCCCATATTCATAATCATTTTTTATCAGATATACCCTGAGTTCCACACAATGTCTTAGAAGTACATGCTCTTGAACTAAAATTTATTTGTACATTGAGTACTGGCAATGATCAAATTGCCAATATGTGTTCCACAGAGGGTCCTATAGACTCATTTGGTTTTCAAAATCATACCTAAGTAGACATTCACTTTATGAAGACCCATCCTTAAAAATTGACAGATAGATAGATAGATAGATAAATCTCCTAATGTTCTCTTCCCCACAACTGGTAATCAAGTGAACTATCACATGGGAGGTGTGGGTTGTTTTGCTCAATGCAAACAATCTTACAAAGATTTAGGCTCACATTGCTACCAAACCCTGGAAGGGTATGCATGATCCAGTAAAGTAATCCTTGAACTTGAAACGTGTAAGGCACCTGGCTGGCTCAGTTGGTACAGCGTGATACTCTTGATCCTGGGGTTGTGAATTTATGTCCTACGATGGGTGTAGAGCTTACTTTTTTAAAAAATAAAAAAGTAAAATAAAAGATGGTAAATTTAAAAAAATGTGTAGTAGAGCTCCCTGGGGATCCTGACAAAATGCAGATTCTGACTCAGTAGGTCTGTAATGTGGGTTGAATTTCTGCATTTCCAATGGTTTCCCTGTGAGGTCTATGCTGCTGGTCTGTAGACCACATTTTGAGCAGCAAAGGATTAGATGCCAGTTGGCAAATGACAGCCCAGGCTGACAGCCTGTTTTTGAATTTAATTTTTTTTAATGTTTATTTATTTTTGAGACAGAGAGAGACAGAGCATGAACAGGGGAGGAGCAGAGAGAGAGGGAGACACAGAATCTGAAGCAGGCTCCAGGCTCTGAGCTGTCAGCACAGAGTCTGACACGGGGCTCGAACTCACGGACCATGAGATCATGACCTGAGCCGAAGTCGGACGCTTAACCGACCAAGCCACCCAGAGGCCCCTGACAGCCTGTTTTTGTACATAAAGTTTTACTGGAACAGAGTCATGCCATGCACTCATGGCATTCACTCACATACTGTCTATGGCTGCTTTCATGCTGTAACTGCAGAGTTGAATACTTGTGTCAGAGACATTTTGGTCCACAAAGCCTGAAATAGTTGCTATCTGGAGCTTTAGGAAAACATTTGGTGATAAGGTAATTTAATGTAGCAGCTTATTGTTAAGTTTCTTCATAGTTTCTACATGTTATCAAGTATTTGATAGGTATTTATAGCAATATATTACTTTTACGCAATAGGAGAGCAACATATATTAAATGTCCTGGGCTGAGAAAGAACAATCAGATCAGATGTGCCTTTCTGTTAACTTGATATTAAGAGATGATAAAACATCACAAATGTAATTGAGTTTTAGAATATGTGTTGGTAGTACACTATGGCTTAAACTGCCTATGAGATATAGCAACAATAAACTTTCTGAACGTAAAGACTGAAGTGAAGTGTCTGGAAGGAATTATGTAGCTCTTAGAGCTCAAGATTTGAACACCTGGCATTTTAATATTTTATCCAATTCACCTTCAAAGTATCCCTCCCACATAACTCAAATAGAAATGCTGTTTCTACTTTTCAAGGAAAAATATGAGTTTTAGAAATAAAGAGAGTTCAATAAACATCCCACACTACCAATTAAAGTTGTAAACAACGGTTGGGAAAATGTAAGTTGCTACAGTTACTAATATAAACCAGGAGGTGAAGGTGTTGTCCAAATCTAGTGTTGTACAAATCAGGCAACTCTTGATAAGCTTTGAATGGAAATAAAGAGATTTTAATATTGATATCACAGGGCTAATTCAGTAGAATAGGTATGTGATTATTATTTCTTCTCTTATTTAGTAGGTAGATAGAAGCACAAATATTTGATGAATACCACATAGAAAGTTTGTGGCATGTATCACTCTTATTCTAAAGATCTTAGCTATTCTCAAAAATCTGTTTGATTATTTCCCAGAAATGTGACATAGAGGGAAGAATACTGTCCGGAAAAAAGAAACAACTGAAGCCTGACTGTGGATCAACTACAACTGCAAAAATTCTCTCTAGTTCACTCATTCATCCACTCTACAAATATTGAGCCCTTACTGTTCCAGGGGGTTGGGACACATCAGTGAATAAAACAGTCTATGATACCCTCATCAATCTCCATTCTTGTTCAGGAGATACAACATAAATAAACACAACAAGTAAATTATGTAATATGGTTATACAATGATACACGCTTTAGAAATACAAAATGTAGAACAGGATAAGGGGTTTGGGGAAAGAGGAGTATGGTTGAGGGGCCCATGATAAAACTCTATCATTTACATATAAATGGAAGTCATGTATACATGCATTTTACATAAGTTAGTTTATCTTTAAGGTTCTTTAAAATATTAAGACTAAGTAATATAATGATGTTTAAAAGTTCCAGAAATTCTAACTCTTGTTCTGTGAAACTTTAAGTGATTAACTTGAGAAGTGCCTGGTACTACGTAGTCACTCAAATTTCTAATGAACCAATCAGTTAAGATACTTTTTAAAATTTTTATTGATTTATGTTTGAGGGAGAGAGAGGCAGAGAGGGAGAGAGAGGAAGAGGAGAGAGAGGGAGCGGGAGAGCGGCAGAGAGAGAGGGGTACAGAGGATCCCAAGCAGGATCCCTGTGGACAACAGAGAGAACCTGACACAGGGCTTCAATCCACAAACCGCAAAATCATGACCTGAGCTGAAGGCAGACGCTTAACCAAGACTGAGCCACCCGGGCACCACCCCCTGCCCCTGATCAATTAAAATTATCAAGAGTGTTCTGGCAGTGAAAAGAAAATGTATGATTTGGTTTTTGAATGATTTAAAATCTCAGGGCGCCTGGATGCTCAGTTGGTTAAGTGTCTGACTCTTGATTTCAGCTCAGGTCATGATCTCATGGTTTGCTGGTTTGAGCCCCACATTGGGCTCTGCGCTGACAATGCTGAGCTTATTTGGGATTCTCTCTTTCTCTCTTCCCCTCCCACGTGCATGTGTGCTCTCTGCTCTTTCCCTTTCTCTATTAAAATAAATAAATTTAAAAAAAATCTGTTGCTACATTGACACCATCTAAGATTTCACACAAAAAATAAATATACATATTTCATATCATGTTCTTAGGACAAATGCCCTCAAACATATTGATATATCACTAGGAATTATATCTCATAGCATGTGTCAGATGGGTTAACATTTATGTGACTCCCAAGGTATACACTAAGATCTGATTTTTGAATATGGTTATGAGACAGTCAGGGACCTTGGGAACAAGCCCATATGCACCTGGGACACTCCCTGCATCTTGTGACAGTTTTCCCTGCAGAGCAAGCAGGGACCAAGGAGAAAGCCCAGATTGGTTTAAACTCACCTGAGATGGAATAGCCCCCGAATTCAACCTTCTTTCAGCTTTTCCACTCTTCTTAATGTGAAAAAACTTGCCCAGAGGTGGAGACTTAACTTGCAAATGAAACACACAATGTACAAAGAAGCAAGTTCTGTCAACTGCACCTGCATGTCTGCTTTCCTGGGATTCGTGGCCCCTACATGGTTAAGTATATTACTGCTTTCCCACCTCAACTCCTTTAAAACTTTCCCTGGCTGTTGTTCTGAGACCTTTGCATGTCTGACACCTGCAGAGATTGCGTCTCCCCTTTGGCTGCAGCTGCCGCCCCAATAAATCCATGCCTGTGCCTTTAAATTTTGGGTCCAGCCTTGTTTCTACCGTCGCTGGGTCCAAGAACCCAAGCCTGGTATAACAGGTCTATCATTTTTCAGTACAAAGTTTGCTACTGCAAAGACTTCCAGACATAAAAGAACTGTGCCTTAAGGTTATTAAGACATTAAAAAATGGTGACCACATGGGAAATGGCCTACAATAATATAATTAAACTGGGGAAAGTCAAACTGTTTTATCAGTATAACTGATAACGTGCTCCACAGATGGACAGCACAGATAAAACAGAAATGCCCCCAGGTCACTATTGAACAGGAGATTAGTGTCTTTGCACTGCATACATGTGGGGGTCAATTCTATGTTTAAACTGAAGGCAGAAAGAGACTTTTTCTTGAAAGCCATTTTTCTACCATCCATCTAGAAAGCCAGTTTAGCTGAAGGAAGGCAGTGGTCATAGAGACTATAATTTAGAGTGTGCCTCAAAGAGAACACCAAAGTTAGAGTATTCCACCAACACCATCAGAATGGATAGAACATACAGAAGCAAAGTAGTAATTTGCAAAGAAATCAGGCGACAGAGATTCAATTTCCCTGGACTTCACTGTGAGTAAATATATTGGTAAATACTAAAGTATCCCAGTGGACATCTATCACAGATCAGGTTTAATGAGAAAGACATGATGTTGGACGGACACAAGGAACTAAACTGGAGCCTTTTACTTAGTTAAGGGTCTTAGATTCTCCCACAATCCCCATGAAGTTCAGTGTTGTCTGGGAATCTTTTTCCTATATGTGCTTTCCTTCTAGAATACAGTACTACATTCTTCATGCTTTGAACTGACAACGATGCTAAGGTAGGAAGTCTATTGCCTTTGGACAATTTCTATTATTTTTGTACTTGTACTTTTTTAAGTGATCATTTCTGTGAGATTCATAAGATATGAATTCATAAGGTTTTTTTCTAAAAATTAGGTCAACTGTTAACTGGCTTACTGACACTCTCCTGCATCTAATTAACAGATCTGGATAAAAGTGAGAATATACAAAAGTCATTCTGAAAACTCAAAGGTTATGTTAAAAACAAATGGTTATCTTGGTGATTCACTAGGCATGATAATTTAAAGTGTGAGCAAACACTTATAAGCTACATTCCAGGAGAAATGTATTTTTAAAAGTTGTCTTCAATTTTACATTTTAATGACTAATTATGATCTTTTACATTATCATATCATCTCAGAATGGCCAGTGCATTTACATTTTTCCTGGTATCTAATTTACAGTACCTATGTTACTGATACAGAGAATAAAATATTCAGTCACTCTTACACATGTCTCTCAAAGTGTACCTATTATAAATAATAAATTCTTTTTTCTTTTGCAGTTGTTTTTCTAAATGCATTGAATATATTAAGGTTAGGGATGCATTAACCTGAGTACATTAACCTAAAAAATACTTATGCCTAGGGCTTCAGTGTTATGGAGTCTTTGGACCAATTATCACTAGACTTTGGTAAATGAAGGAGGAATTATCAGATCAGATGGAAAATAAAAGGAAACAGTTTTTGGAAACTTCTCTGTGGAGAAAAGTTTAAGAGATTCCAATAAATGTGTCACCAATGATACTTTGATGGAATGGAGATGGTCCTATTAGATCATGTTGTTTTCTAAACCATATAATAAAACTGGAAGAGTGCTATTCTAATAGTAGCTATTTCAGCAGGGTTGGAAGGTAACTGCCTTGTCCCTGTCTCCTAGCAACTCCTCTTTCTCAGGTCACCTCCACGAAGAAGGTGGGAGGATCATTGTCCAGTGTTTGCAAATATATGGCATCTGTGATTCAGGCTGACCCACTGTAAACTAGTCTCAGTCCAATATAAAAAGACAGATGTATTAAAATAAAGGAATAATGGAGAAATATTGCTCAAGGACTACTATATTAAGACTTAGAACCAAAGAATTTACTACATACTCTGGTCAAAGATGGCCACTCTTCACAACCTTTGGCAACTCAAGTATTATCACTGTGTTTGATTTAGAACACTAAAGTGGGCACAGTTAATTAAGAGTAGGTGCAAAAAAAAAAAAAATTAAAAAAAAAAAAAGGGGGCGCCTGGGTGGCGCAGTCGGTTAAGTGTCCGACTTCAGCCAGGTCACGATCTCGCGGTCCGTGAGTTCGAGCCCCACGTCAGGCTCCGGGCTGATGGCTCGGAGCCTGGAGCCTGTTTCCGATTCTGTGTCTCCCTCTCACTCTGCCCCTCCCCCGTTCATGCTCTGTCTCTCTCTGTCCCAAAAATAAATAAACATTGAAAAAAAAAAAAATTAAAAAAAAAAAAAGAGTAGGTGCATTTTTCTTTTTTTCTTTTCTGTCCCCTCCCCACCCCCCACTTTTTGGCTAATTTCAACACAATGAGGAATAAACAACAGCAATTTGAGTTTTCACTAATTATGGCTTTCAGTCTTTCTCCTCTGCCACTTAATGACATTTCAGGCATATTGTAAATTTCTCCAGTTTGGTTATTAGAAGCCTGTCTAGTTTATAACTTTGTCAGAATAAATTCAAATCTCCTCTCTTCCTCCCTCTTTTTCCACACACAGACTTGTGGTGGGTCATTGGGCCTATTCAAGGACTCGTGATCAGTACCAAGAGAGGTTTTTGGCACTGTAAAACTTCCTTGACACCAACTTTGGGATTTAGTTGCCAACTTCTGGACAACAAGACAAATGCCTTTGAATGTCCTGTTACACGTAAATAATATACATACAGCATGGTGCCCCCCAAATATTCCATTTACAGCACACTTCTGTAAACCTTTATGTCCCTCCATTCTGATCCATGTTCATTTTACCTCCACCTCCCAAGACAGACAGCAAACACGTAACACCAAAGATAAATTGGATTACCATGACTGTTACATCTGGATGTTTCCACGAGCTTGCCATTTTGGTCGTAGCATGCCATTGCTTGGTAACGATATCCTTGACCACATTCCTTGATATCTCCTTGTGCTTTCATTCCCAGCAACACTTCCACTTTCCCCTCTGGTAAAATGCAGTCTGACCAGTTCCCCACAGGCTGTGCATTATACTTGTCACAAGGACAATACTGAGTCTCAATCAGGGGGTACAAATGAGAATTTTTACATTTTTCCTTCTTTTTACTTTTTCCTGTGAATAAATTTAAGTTGGAAAATATCATTATTAATTTCAAGCATCCCTAATTTTCCTCCTTCCCTAAAGTTCCTTTCTCCATTTTTAACCATATTCAACAGTAGCCTATTAATGAAAGCTATTTTCTCACTCCACAGTGCTTGCTCTGTAGCCTGTTATTAGTCCTGAGTGCTTTGCATAGTAAATTTTTTCTTATTTTCTCATTTCAAATTAGCCATTTCGCAAAAGGCATTAACTGTTGTGCTGAATTTTATACTCTTTGATTAAAATCCTTTCAAATGCTCATGTGCTTCCAGTGAAGGTAATTGCATAAATCACTCCTTTATGTTATGTGCCAAAATATGAAATGGAGAGAGAGTCACTGCACTGGACTGCACAGCTTTTTTGTTAATTCCAAATAGATATTATGGTTATGTAGGATTACAATTCAGAAAATGAGATTTTGATATTTACTTTTCTAGTCATTACCTTGCATCTTTCATTATTACTGAAGAGTAATCATTTTTGCATACTTGGTGATCACTGTAGTAAATAATATTCAATAATATTCACAGTGAAGACATTTAGTGTCAGAATAAAAATACTAGAAATGGTTTGCATGTAAATCTAAATAAATTCCCTTTTAAAATAAAAAAAAATATGAGCTTGAGAAATGGCATATTATTTTAACATAATCACATTTCTATTAAATATTTATTACATTATGTCATATACCATATGACATATCACATCATATATCACACCATATATTATAATACTATTTAATTATATCACACATAATTGCCTATGTCATACATACATTTATCTCTAACTTTCGTAAGGAGTCTTACGTAGTTTTCAACAGTCTTCATTAGGACAGGTGGTTCACTTTATAACTTTTAAATTCTGAACAGTTTACTGGCACCAATATTTTCAGGTTTCTTTTTGCCACTGACAGTATTTTGGAATGCACCAGGTTTAGCTCAGTATGATAGCTCCTGTTCTTCCTCATTATATTACTGCTTTTTGTCATTGTGACTGCCTTTTAAGATGCGGTTTTCAGATACAGAATTAATGTCATATTCCTCTTCTAGGATAAGA
The DNA here is from genome assembly GCF_007474595.2 of Lynx canadensis. Taxonomy (NCBI): domain Eukaryota; kingdom Metazoa; phylum Chordata; class Mammalia; order Carnivora; family Felidae; genus Lynx; species Lynx canadensis. The sequence continues at coordinate 104,128,392 of NC_044304.2, forward strand.
AAGATAATCAGGCTCTGACAGTGAGAATGGGTAAAGAAAACGAAGTGGCAACCTTTCCTTTTGTTCTCCAAGCACTTCACAATCTGTAGGCAATCCACCAAAAGTACCATTTAAACCAAAAAAATAATCTCCCTATTGTATAGGAAGACAGTTCAATTTTCAAGGTTACCTTTTCTTTCCACTAAAAGTACACAGCATGTCTGTCACTGCCAACTTACATTAAAATACACACACGAATCCACTGGCATATTAAGTATCCGTATTCCAGCAGTAAGGCACAGCCACGCATTTTCCAAATACATTGTCAGAACTCTCTTGGTCTAACTTTTAATGTGTTTTCTAACTTAACACGTGTTCGCTTTTGCATCCCAATTATTCTTACCAACAATAGCACGCTTTCTGGTCCTAACTGCACCGCAGTCTCCATTGCATGAGGAAAACTTGGACCAGCTGGTAAACTGACAGTCATCTTGGCAGGGGATCTGGCAGGCTTGGGTGAGAGCTGGCACGGGTCCCGCATACCAGAGGCATTCATGGATGCCAGCCTGTCCTCCATCTTGCTTTCGACAAGTAATAGCTAAAGGAAAAGCATAAAGCTGTTTAAAATAAGTCTGAATATGTTTAATTATCCTACAATTTAAGAGTTAACCTGACATTTCCTCATGCAGTCAGAGGAATCCTCTTTAATTCTGGTAGTGGTGTTTCTAATAATCACAGTAGTCATTAAATTGATCCTTTAGGTTTTTTGTTGCTATTGTTGCTGTTGTTGTTGTTTAAATAACAGCCCTCAGTGGTTTCTGTGACACAAAAAAGCATGTGTGTTTGTGTGTGCGTACACACACACACACACACACACACACACACACACAGACATTTAGCAGTCTTTATTAGATGCTATTAAGGATTTCGAGTCCTTATATTTAGAACTTAATTATTTAAGAGACAAATGGGTCCTGATAATAGTTTATGTTAAACACAGGCTATTCACAGAGGTACAGGGAGACACCATGTAACTCCAATAATTGTTTTTATATCATTGGTTTCTCTAGGATTTCTATATAGAAGGGTCTTAGTGGCAGCAAATTGGAAGGTTTGGGTGAGGAGTGGAGGCTTATGGAACTCATCCTGTAGCTGCATTTGCATGGAAATCATGTACTTTTACGACACTGGAAGTTTGCTGGGATGGCTCTGGAGTGGTTAATAGGGAGAGGGGGCAGTGTCCCAGTCCCTCATCTCCTCAGTCTACAAGTTCTTCACATGCATGAATATCAACCACGGATTCAAAAATAAAACAAAAACTTTTGGCAATCTTAATTTCGCAAGTCATAACTGACATTTCTACAATTACATATATGCCCTAAAAATGGTCAAATAATTTTAATTCATATGTATTATTTCCTCCAAGGTACTGTCCTACTGGATTTTTTTTTTCAACGTTTATTTATTTTTGGGACAGAGAGAGACAGAGCATGAACGGGGGAGGGGCAGAGAGAGAAGGAGACACAGAATCGGAAACAGGCTCCAGGCTCTGAGCCATCAGCCCAGAGGCTGACGCGGGGCTCGAACTCCCGGACCGCGAGATCGTGACCTGGCTGAAGTCGGACGCTTAACCGACTGCGCCACCCAGGTGCCCCCCTACTGGATTTTTAAAATCACATCATATTTTATTGTTTATTGAACATAGCTGTAAAATAGCTTTAAGGTATCAAGTTCTTAAGGAAAAAGACCAAGTGATGTTTTAAAGTCCCCTTTCTCTGTCATTTTCTCCCATTGGTTTTAAAAATATTTTATTCATTTATTGAGGAAGTAGACAAAACATTTAGATGGTCCTACAGGCGACCTCCTTGAACTAGCTTACATGGCCCCAAACTGATTTGGTGGCCCTTTCGGGTTTATGGATTAGGCTGGAACTTGATCTCTGCCCTGCTCAGGACTCTATTCATCATGAAACTAAGGTAAATAAGCCTGACATTTTGACCCTAAATTATAGTTAGGGCACAGAGCGTCCCAGGTTCAACAACACTCTCCAAATCTGTATTGTGAAACTTAACACCTAGTAGTGTGATGGCGTGTCTACAAGGATAGAACGGTTAGCAAGGGAAGACTTTCTCTGTGTAGGTGAATACAAGTTGTCACAACTGGTGCAGGAAAATTTACATAATTGTTCAAAAGTAGGTGAGCACTCATCTATTTCTTAGCATAGATACCTCTTCATGTAATGTGCACAACACTGAAAGGGCCAATTTGTATGAAGAGGACAGGGGTCCCTGAACTTTAAATACATGAAAACTTGGTAGAGTAAACAGTAGTGGCAGTTATGAAAGTTATGTGACAGGAGAAGGCAACAAGTGCCCCTAAGAGACTCTCACCAATGAGGCGAGGAGTTGTCTGGTGCTCTGTGTTTATCATAGTGGCCTGCCAGCAGTTCTCAAGTCAGGCTGAAGATTATAATCACCTGGATAGCTTCTGAGAAACGTCCATGCCCTTCCCAAACTCAAACATTCTGATTAATTGGTTGAGGACAGGGTCCTGGGCATGAGCATCTTTTTATCTTTAAAAAAAAAAAAAACGTTAATGTTTATTTCTCTTTGAAGGGCAGGGAAGGAGTAGAGAGAGAGGGAGACACAGAATCTGAAGCAGGCTCTAGTATCTGAACTGTCAGCACAGAGCTCGATGTGGGGCTTGAACTTACGAGCTGTGAGATCATGACCTGAGCCAAAGTTACATGCTTAACCAATTGAGCCGCCCAGGTGCCCCATGAGCATCTTTTTAAAAGCTCCTTGATGATTCAAATATGCAGTGGATCAAGACTGCCATTCTAGCAGGTGATGTATTTCCATGTGTGTCAGAAACACCCAGAATACTATAAAAGTTGAAGATTCTCAGATTCATCCCAGAGGTCCTGAATGAGATTTCTTTGTATGGGGTCAAGGAACATGTATTTTTTTTTTTTTTCTCCAGGTCACTTGGATGTTTCTTCTGCATATTTAAATTTAAGACCCACTAGCTTGACTAGTAAAGGCACAAGGAAAGGTTCTGGCTGAGATTTGGGGCTAAGACTGAAAGTGCTTTGGTACTCAATCACCCTGGTACTGTGCCAAGGTTGGGAAACCATGGCCTAGCATGAGCAAAAGAACTAAGGGAGTGGAGTTCAAGGAGACTTGCACAAGGAGTGAACCAAAACAGCATCTACATAGTTTGGAAGAATGTTATCTGTGGATTGGCACTGGAGGAGTCCCCATGAAGTGGTATATTAATGATGTGACTTTGTAGTTTGCTGCCACGTGGATGCAGAGTTGATTCCTTAAATGCTGTAAACTTAGTAATCTGTGACAGTTTGTTCCAACGATGCTTAAGAGGAAGGACTGACAAAGAGGATGATAGTAGACATTTTACTTATCAGGATATGCAGGAATCTCAAGAATGATTAATTTGGAACATAAGAGATTTGGCCATATCAGAACTCTAAGCTGGAAAGAGGTTCACACTGTTTATGATAAAAGAAAATTACAAAACTAAATTTGGATTCTTTGAAATAACACGACTTTTATCTACTTACCCAATTTGACCCTCTGAAACAAAGACTTGAATAAAAATCTTTTGAGAAACTAAATTGCCTTAGGTTCTCCATTAAGCATCTCCTTCTAAGGTTCTCCCAGAAATTTTATTTCAGAATTGCTCTATTACCACCAAAAAAATACCCCTCAAATAAAACCATTTCCAACACAACTCCAGAAACAAACTAGTTTTTGTGCAGATCTACACTATTTGCATACATCTGAAGTCCTTTTCCCCATATACCTTAAGTATTTCAATCAGTTGAAAATAAAAAAAAAATGTAAAATTTCCATATCTGTTCTCAGAAACCCATTCAGCATTCTGCTTCCCTTATCTGAGATTTTAGACAGTGTAATTTGAATGAATTACTCATGTAATGTTATCTAAACAAGTAGCAACAGCAATATTTGTACAATATATTGAAAATTTATCATACATCTCAACTTGCTTCTATTCTAACTTAGAGGAAACACAACAATTCAAGCACAGAAATGCAATCTGAAATGAACTTCCTGCTATTAGGGTGAGGAAAATACAAGTGTTTGGAAAGGAAACCATCTGGTCTCTCAGTTTTATAAACCTTAAAACTCATTTCTAATATACTGAAACCAGGGTGGTTTTAACTGTAGAAAAAGATGTATCACATTAAACATGGTTTCCTAGCATACCAGGAAGCTACATATACCCAGACAGTTGTATCTGAATTTACAGGTGTAGGGTGTGTATCTTGTGTATAATGATTATGCAAGTTCTCCTTTGGGCTGAGGTCTTGTTAGCAAAGATGGGCCAAAGTCCATGCTAATTCACCATGAAAGCTTCTCAGTGAGTTCAGCAAATATCAAAATGATTATTTTAAGGTAAAATTCTACATTTAACTCTATGTTGATTATACCCATATATTTTATTTATAATTTTATTTTCTTTATATGAAGCACAGCAATTTTTACTTAAGTGTCATGCTTCCAGCAGGCTGCTTCCAGCAGGCTGAAAGCCTGGGAGACATCTGTGTACCTGCCTTAGGCCAGGCAAGCTCAGCCCATCAATATTGAGGGAGTGATGGAAAGGTAAGTAAGTAAGAGTTTCTTCAACAAATAAATGCTCTGGAAAAAGGAGCCAGAACTGTTAGATTAAAAGCTATTCAACAACCAAATGCAAGGTGGAGACCTTTATGAACCCTGGTTTGAACAAACTGTGAACATTTTTGAGACAATGGGGGAAAAATCAGACATGGCCTTAATATAGGTGATATTAAAAAACCTATTGTTAACTTTGTTTAGTGTTACAATAATACTATTGTTATGTTAAAAATGATTTATGGATGATCTATATCTTATCTGGGAATTGCTATAAAATATTCCAGCAAAATCTTTGTAAGTGCGTGAGAAATGGCAGATGACCAAGAATGGCAACATGTTAGAAACTACTGAAGTAGAGTGAGTGAAGACTACACTAGCAGTGTTCATTATATTTAGTCTTACTAGTTTTGTGTCTCTTTGAAACTTCTCATAAATTTAAATAAAAAAATTAATCAGTTGAATAAGTAAAGTCAATTTTAGAATGTTTTCATGTAGGTTGAATTTTGAGCCATGCTTTAAAGAGGAGAATAATCAAGGTTCCTGGAATGAAAGGGAATACATAACATTGGTTTGAGCTAAAAGGACACAGATATCTGCGTTATGCATATATGACTATGTAAATGGGATGTTACCGATGCAGCTGTGAATAAATCTAATAGAATTCTGAATGTAGTTGCTCATCTTCATTTCGTTGAAGAGGAATGAAACTCCCTTATTATTCAGGATGCACAAAATAAAAAGGAGTTCTCTTGGTCTGTGGATTACCCTTCAGCAGGCAAGACCATGTCATTTCATTTGAATCATCAGAGTGAAATAAATTACTGGATCTAAAATGTGTACATAGAAGTTCATTACAGGAAACAGAAGAAGATCAATGCCCTGGTGCAGTGAAAGCTGCTGGATTATATGTAAACAAAGAGTTCAAGGAGCTATGAGATGTTATTTGGTAAATTGAGTAATATTAACATGGTTTACCTCACAACAGCGGCGTCTGGGCAGCATTAGAGACAGAACGTGTTCAGCTGATTGAATGATTAGAAGAGTGATTTTTTTTTTCCTATAGTGTTAATGAAAAAAAAATGGCCAAAGTGAGAACGAATCATGTAGAAATGAAAAAGAAAAAGCTTAATGTGAGTGAAAGCTGGTTACCGAGAGACCTAATTGTGCTTAGAAATAAGACCAAACCCATAAATAATGCAAGAGGGCTCCAGTTGTTTACTAGGTGGCTGTAATGATCCTGGGCTTTCTCTGTGTAGAAGAGATTTTCACTGACAAGTCTGCCAAAATATTTTCTAATTACAACTCGTGAATAGAACTCCGGCAGAATGGAAAGAAATGTACTTTTTTTGGTATTGATCCCAAATAGTTACCAATGATTCCTCTGTCTCATTGAGGCTAATAATACATGTGAATGTATGTGAAAGTCCTTGAATGAGGACTTACTGGAAGTAATAATCAGCTCCCAATGGAGTAGGTCAGGAGAGGGACCTGAGAGGGGCTAACTAACTGCATTGCAACCAATGCAGCACTGAGCAACCATTGTAGACACATCACAGTATCAAGCTTATTTTATGAGCTATTTAAAAAAAAAATACACATGCTAATAATAATTTTATGATGGGGCTCTTGCAGAGATATAAAACAAAACCCAAATCCCCAAATCAACTAGGATGCTAATATTCATAAGAAATTAAAGCAAAGCATTTAAATATAGAAATAATTCTAGAATTAAAAAAAATAGTTTTGTAAATAAAAAGCACTCTAAGTGTATAAAAATATTGGGTGGTAACTAATATGTATATCAACCAGAAATAGATTTTTTAAATCATATCTCCGCAAAATTTCTTTTAAAAAAAAGTTTATTTATTTATTTTGAGAGAGAGTATGTGTGTAGGAGGGGCACAGAGAGGGAGACAGCAGGAATCACAAGCAGGCTCTGCATTGTCAGCTTGGGGAGCCCAATGTGGGTCTTGAATTCATGAACCTGTGACATCATGACCTGAGACAAAATTAAGAGTTGGACATCTAACTGACCGAGCCTCCCGGGCACCCCATCTGCAAAATATCTTTAAAGCAAGTTCCTTTGCTCTTTGAGTTAGGTTGAGCTTTCCTTTTTCCTACCTAGTTCTTTTTCCACTTTCATTCTGTTTCTTCTCATTGCATAACAATCTCTGAAAATCAAGACATTAATGTGTAATGTAATCTGAGATAAATTAACCCAGATATTCTGGGCCTAACCTTGATAATGCCTCTAATGTGTAATCTTTTAAAAAGAATAAAGTGGGCCAGAGTTGAAGTAAAGGGGTAATGCCCAGGGCATCAATATAGCTTAAGCCACTTGATTTAAGCACAATATTTAGCATATTTGTTCATAAAAAATAACTTCATTAGACTTTAGTTAAATACTTACATTTCACATTCTACAAAATCATTTAGATTTAATTCTGGTAGAGGGAGAATTAGAACTTCCTCCCCCACCCCCACCCCGATTTTCCCTTCATAAACTTTTTAAGCAACAGATGATTCAGGACCAAGAGGGTCTCTGCCATATAAGGCATATTACTAAAGAGGTTTTTTTTTGTGATCCATTTGAGAATACATCTGGAATCCTACTGGATTCCACATAAAGGGAGTGACATCAGATCTTAGTGACAGGTCAACATTATAATGAACATTCCTTGGCAGGCAAGGATGCAGAGGGGGTGGGGGATTAGGATAGGCAGGCTCAACCCTGGGAATTATTAACCATATTTCCATCTAACCATAGTTCCATAGGAAGTACACTTGGTAGGAGACAGCATGAAGATCAACAAGGAGTTTGAACAAGAGCAAATCTGAGGTTATTTTTATGAAATCTCAGCATCTAACCTATGATACATTTGCATCATACTCTTGGTATAAATGTGTCATAAGATAATAAACACTGGAATAATACATATGCATTTTAAATAGTACTAATTAACATATCCCCTTAGGGCAGTTTAGAGAAAAAAATAAATTGTCCAAAATTGTCATTATTATGAGCCATGTATTTAATTTTGAATGCAAGTCTAATAGTAACTCTAGCTACAGCTATTATGGCTACGTTTCAATGATATAGTCACTGACCAACTGGTAAAAGTTAGCCTTCTAAATGTTATCCAAACGGCCGACATACGAGTAGAGAGAAGAGAGTAAAAGTTACTGTTCTATTAAATGTTTATACACAAGTGACTCAAATAGTATAAAGCAAGGATAAGCTGTCTATTCACTTAAAGATTAGAATGGGAACATAATTTCATGTTACTTCTATTTTCTATATTGACAATATTATAGGAAAGATGCCCATTTCAAAGGCCCTCTAATTTCCCTATAACATTTAAGAATGATTTAATTTTTAAGGTAGACAAATATGGTCTATTCCTCCTTCAAAATATCTCTTTCTCCCCTATTTCTCATACCATTAGATAAAATTTCTTGGGTTTCATCATTCCCAATATTTAAAGCTTTGCTAAAATTCATCACTATGTCTAATTCCCTATTGCAAAAATATTCCTTCTTCCTCTCCTCAGCCCTCTCCTGATATTCAAATCCTCCTGAGTGTGGCCCTTGGCCTCTAACTCATTCATAGGAACAATAGATAAACTGCTCAATGCACTATTCCCCACAAATACAGATTTTATTTCGTGCCTTTTTTTTGCTTATGTCATACTAGATTCAAATGTCATTTCCTCTGTCACTATACCCTATCAGTGTTTACCTCTTTTTATGTTTTCTTACTTCTTTAGTGGTTATTGTGTATACACATTATTAATGTATTACTAATATGCTTAGAACCAAAATCACATATACCCTTAGTATATTTCCCATCATTAAGAAATAAACACAAAATATTTATCATATACTTTTATTCTCTTGACAGCCTGGGCCCACTACCACATAGGCAACAAGCAACATGTAGCAGGTACTCAACAAATACTAGTTTTATGAAAGAATAAATTGCACTGAATGATATTCAGGAAGTTTGAACTGGCTTTTAGGGACTGGTGTTAATCTGTTTTCACAGCTTTGTGAGACAGCTATATCAACAAACTGACACTTGTGTACAGTGGGATAGACATTTTATTTAAAGACAATGCCCTTCATTATTGCTGTGGACTTAACAGTGTCCTCCAGAAATTCATATGTTGAGGCCCCACTCCCCAATGTGATAGCACTTGGAGACGTAGCTTTGGGGAAATAATTAGGCATAAATGAGGTCTGGGTCCATATATGAGATTAGTGCCACTGTAAGGAAAGACCAGAGAGCTTGCTCTCTCCCTCTGTCATGTGAGGACATAGCAAGAAAATGATCATCTCCAAATTAGAAAGAGAGACCTCACCAGGAGCTGAATGGGCTAGCAACTTGATTTTGTATTTTCCAGCCTGCAGACTGTGAGATATAAATTTTTACGTTTAAGCCACCCAGTCTATGGTGTTTTGTTACAGCAGCCTAAGAAGACTGAAACACAAAGTTTTAAGCATTTATTTTATAGGGGATTTCTAATGTTTTTATAGATACACTTGATAAACAAAGACAAATATTCTGTTTGTAACAGAGTAGCAAATTCAATTTAGAGAAGACTGGGTGAAAATTATGTGATTGTGGGAATGCTTGATACAAAATTTTCCTTCACCATTATTTCACGTTTCCTTTAAAATGTAATGGGATTGGGTCATAAATAGGCACATAAATTCCAATGTACTTTTCAAATTTTCAGAGCATATCAATTTTCTTTCAAAGCACTTTATGTTCTGATGTAATGGTTCTGAAATATATAGAATGTAGCCTTTGTCAAGACTACATTTATGTGGTTGGAATAGAATTCTCCTATACTCTTCCATCTGTGTCATGCTAAGTCATTTCTGACTAAGGCTGATTTTGACTAATTTGCTTTACAGTGAGTGTTGAAGCTGGGATGGTAAGCAGTTATAGTTAGTTACTTGTTCAAGAGACTCTGGGAACATAACTGCTGCCCAAATCTTTTGCAATGCATCAACACAGATAATTCCTACAATGAGAACAACTATGCTATTAATAGCAAAAATGAAACTCTGTCCATAATGGCCGCTTTATTCTTAACAGTTGGCTAAAAGATAGGAGTAGGTGACTGGTACAGAGGAAACCTTGGACGGTTGGCTTGTAAGCTGGCAAAATAGAATTTAGAGTTTTATTTTTCTACTACTGTGCACGGTTCAAATCATTTGAGAAAATCTGAATCATAATAGGTGATTTTGTAAGTGTTCTGCTGAGTGGTACATACGAGACACACATTCTTTCCTTTCTATGTATACTTAGTAAATTAACTTTTTTTTTAATTTGTTAATGTTTATTTATTTTTGACAGAGAGACAGAGTACGAGCAGGAGGGGGCAGAGAGAGAGAGAGAGAGAGAGAGAGAGAGAGAGAGAGAGAGAGAGAGAGGAAAACACAGAATCTGAAGCAGACTCCAGGAGCTGAGCTGTCAGCACAGAGCCCGACACAGGGCTGGAACTCATAAACTGCAAGATCATGACCTGAGCCAAAGTTGGACATTCAACCAACTGAGCCACCCAGGTGCCCCCAGTAAATTAACTATTAATGTCCAGTTCTTGGATATGGCTGATCATCTAGACAGGGGAATTATGAGGGATTTCTCATTTGTCTTCCATATCTCATATATAATCTGGTTTTAACTTTTTAAAAAAAGTTTTTACTAATAAAGTTTTAGAGCCAAGTTTTTATTCCTACCCCCCTACAAAGAATGCTATAATTTCATTCTAAAGGTATTTTACCACTGTGATAGTGTTTAAAGTCTACGACTCTCGTATCTAAAATAGTTACTTTATTGTTGAATTGAATGAAAAAACTTCTTCCCAAGTGACCAGAAAAACTTCAGGGATTTTCTGATCTTGAGTAATGACTGTATTATTAGAAGTTGTGACTATATTACTGATTACATGGCTTTATAGCAAACTTTTTCTGTAAAGGGCTTGCTAGTAAATATTTTTGGCTTTGTGGACCATATGGTTCATGTCACAACTGCTCAACTTTGTCTCATTTCCATGGTAGCAGCCTAGACCATAGATAAAGAAATAGGTGCAGCTGTGTTCCAATAAACCCTTAAATGCCAAAACAAAACAAAACAGCAACAACAAAAACCAGGCCATGGGGTAGATTAGATGCACAGACCATTGATTGCTGACAACTGGTCTAGACCAACAGTTTGATAAAAGCCATGAGATAAAAATTTCTATCTTTAGAATCATAGAGTGGTAAAGTTAGCAATCTCATATTTTAGTTCATATGTTGTCATTTCTAAGCCAAGCAAGGGAACAGTAAGTTGAAGCTAATATCATTAAAATTCTTTAGGTAAGAAGAAATGCTTAAAGAGGATACAAATGCAAACAGATTAGAGAAATGGAAAATACAATAACCCTTTTACCTTCTGTATATAAAATATTGTAGAAATCTTAGCTTCTCCTTGAGCTTCATCAAATTCTTTTATGGAAATTTCACTCAAATTTCTACTGGCTGTCCTAAGCAATCTCTATAGAGACTTTTGAACATTTTAATACATACTCTGATATTTCCAGTTGGTTCCCCTGCCATCATCTCTAATGCACAATATAAAATATCCATACAATCATATATTTTTTAAGTCTATTCATTTATTTTAAGAGAAAGAGAGAGCAAGCTTGGGGAGGGGAGAGAGAGAGGGAGAGAGAGAATCCTAAGCAGGCTCCATGCTGTCAGTGCAGAGCCTTACCCAGGGCTCAATCTCACGAACCATGAGATCATTACCTGAGCCAAAATCAAGAGTTGGATGCTTAACTGACCGAGCCACCCCAGTGCCCCTCCACATGATCATCTTTGACTCATTTATTTCTATCTCTGCTTCTACAGTCTGCCACTAAGTGCTAAAGTTATTTTCCTCTACTGTGTGTTGAAATCTACTTACTTTTGTCCATTCCCACTACTGATTCCAGTCTAAGCCCCTATTACTTCAGCCTCACATTATACGACAGTGTCCAGCTGGCATCCAGACCCACATGTCTTATCTTTCTAGCTTAGTCTGTACATGCTGACAGATTAAACAGTGCTTTCATCAGGTCCTTGCGTCTACCACTTATTGAACAAGGTCTAAAATACTAAACAAGATTTTGACATTTACAGCCTCCTACAAAATCACCCCAGGTTGTAGCTCACATCTCTGGAGCTTCCACCTACCTACTTTTTCTGTGAACACATTTAATGGTTTTGCTTTTTCTTTCCCCAAATGCTTAGCTTGTATAATTGATCTTATCTCCTCTCCTTTCTATTTATTCTAATGCTATGGTACAAGACAAGTCTCAGCCTTCTTTAGGTCTTTCTTAAGCCCTTTAGTTTCAAATGGCTGCTTTTGCAATGGGTTAAGTTTCAGTCTTTCACCAGTGATACCATTTCCCTAACCAAATGGAAGCTCCCTGGCTTAAACATATGCATTCCTTCCTGACACATGTGGCTCTTTCTATACAGTCTTCTGAATTCAATCATGGTTGAATGAATGACCAACTAGAAAGTCTGCTGTACAGGACAGGATGGGGTAGCTTCTCTATAGTCCTTGCTGATTGATGCTAATCCTGACCATACAATTATTTGAATCATCAAAAGCACCAGTCGGCATTTAGGTCTCTGATCAGGTAAGAACAAAAAGGAAAATAGCAAGAAACTGATAGGTTGATCATGCAGAGTTCTGAAAACAGCCTTGACCATCAAAGGAGGAAAATTCTGCCTTTTTGCCACTAGCAAAAGATATTTCTCTACTCCTAATTCTCCTCATTTCAAGTTTCTGTAGGAATATAGACTCTAACAATCTTTAATCTACCAAGGCAACAAAGAAAAAGGCTATCTTCACATGGAAGTTAAAGAGTTTCTTCTGAATGTATTGATGCAGAAATGATTTGTTACAATGCAACTTTCTCTTCCCAGATATCCTGGAAATAGAAAAGATTGTCGATGTAGAGTAAGAAGTCTGACGAGTATACCGAGATTAGAAAACATTATATAAGTATTAGGCAGACGAAGAGGCACCAGTAACGGGAAAGCAAGAATGGAATGACCAGAAAGGCAGGAGACAGTAGCACTGAGGAAGTTGAAGGCCCCATTACCCAGGAGGAAGAATGAACAGAGGTTTTCAGATACGGATATGAGATGATCGCCAGTAATCACAGAAAGAACAGTCTTTATGCAGATTGTGTGTCAAAAACCAAAAGGCCCATGTTAAAATGGTTGCATTTATGCCAACAATGACCTCTGTGCACATTCCCTGGGGCCATGACCTAGCAGGAAGGGTAAAGAGTTAACATTGAAGGAAGACTTACTATGTACAAAGTGCTGTGGGGATCGTTATGCCCTCAGCCTCTGGGGGAGGAAATGAATGAACCACAGTTGTGTAGTGGTTAAGGAAGAGTTTGGAACTGGAGCTGTTTTCACACTTGTGCTGCTTTTACCCTATCTTGGATTTCCTCCAGTGGTGTTCTATAGAAATTCATCTGTTTTGCCTAACTTAATTTCACACTTCGATCCTTGCGCATTACGTGTGCATAGATTATAGAATATCAAAAGTGGAAAAACCCTGAAAGATCATTTGGTCCAACCTTCTTTTCTTTTTCTTTTCCTCATGTAAATTAACTGAGACCCAGGAAGGTGAAGGGATGAGCAAGCCTTATCCTGTGTTCATGAAAGAACGAGACTAAAACTCATGTTTCCTGATTTCCTTACTCAAGTCTGTTATATTATAAACTCTATGTGGGGCCTGAGTTGCATGCAGTTGTATGTCTGACTCAGAAGGAATGAGCAAGGTAGAACAAGAAGGCCTTGTATCACTCAATTTCTCGATGAATGGTTTGAAATGGGGAGAACGACTTTCAATTCTAAATACCTAAGGCTCTATAACTATAACAGAGACAGTTATGTTTGAGCCACTGCTGATGGTGGAGGATAAATAAGGAAAATTAAGCAGGTGAAATAAAGTTCTAAAAATCACTAGGTAGTTAGTATTATTTATAAGCTAAATTTTATGTTTCAAATAGATTTCTAAAAGGATGATGATAAAAATAGAAGATTTTATCAAAAAGGAGCTTTTTATGTCAAATTTAAAAAGCAATCCAGGGCGCCTGGGTGGCTCAATCAGCCAAGCACCTGACTCTTGATCTCAGTTCAGGTCATGATCTCAAGGTTCATGAGTTTAAGCCCTGTGTCTGGCTCTGCAGTGACAGTGTGGAGTCTTCTTGGGATTCTCTCTCTGTCCCTTTTTCTCTGCCCTTCCTTCTAAGTACAAAAAAACAAAACAAAACAAAAAAAACACAAAACTTAAAAAGAAGCAATCCTTTCACTGTAAAGGATCACTATCAACAAAAACTGAAATTCTGTGTGCCCAGACTTTTGCATCACTATCACATATGTAACTACAAATGAGGGGCAAAACATATTTGTATGAATTAAAAAAAAAGGTGGCTGGGTATTCAATTATGTATTCAGCTACATTTTAAATATGTATCAGGAACTACACGGCTATAAGTCAATATGAGTAAAAACAATCATGATATCTAAAGACTGAACTTGCTACAAGTATAAACAACATGTTCCAGAGCTTGAAATGTATTACCCACAGTATCTAGTAAATAATCATACTATCCAGTAAATGTTGGAAATGATTCCATCTCTCATTTCTGCAAGATTCGGTATTATCTAGTAGTGCAGACAGATTGCAGTCCACATATGGCAGATTTTGAGTAAATAAATCTGCCATTTAAAAATCAGTACTGAATATGAATAGAATTGGGCATAGCCATGACAACATTAGGGATGTCATTGCTGAAAATTTCTGGTAAGTTAACCAATTACATTACATGCATGCACCCATATAGTACATAAAGGCAAGGATATAAGGATCATATTGACTCTTTTTTTTTAAAAATGTTTTTTACTTATTTTTGAGAGAGAGACACACACACAGAATGTGAGCAGGGGAGGAGCAGAGAGAGGGAGACACAGAATCCAAAGCAGACTCCAGGTAGCGAGCTGTCAGCATAAGCCCGACGCGGGCCTTGAACTCACGAACTGTGAGATCATGACCTGAGCTGAAGGTGGACGCTTAACCGACTGAGCTACCCAGGCACTCCAAGGATCTTATTGACGCTTAAGGTGACAAACAAACTGTTATGGAATACCAAGATCCAAAAACTAACCAAAAAACCCCAAACAAGGTGCAGGGTACAATAGTCATGAGCTTCTCAAGAGCTCGTTTTATCTTAAATAGGAATGAAAGAAAACTTCAACCAGAGGAGTTATAGTCTAATGTCACACAACAAGAGACACAATTTAAAATGATGATTTTCCATGTTCCTGTGTTAGGTAGAATGGGTAGTAAGAGACTGACATCTGCTCTGTTTGCTAAGCATAGCATCAAAGTGGCAAACTCATTAAGCTAGTGGTTAAGTTAGCGACGTTGAAGAATGAAAAGCAAATCGATCGGCTGTGGGATGGGGCCTCTCACCTCTTGCCTGTCGTCCAGGCCCACAGCCCTCCTGGGCTCCAGGGCTGTCCTGTTGCACACTCCAAGGGACTAACTGGCACCTGCGCCATTTGTGAGTCTTCCACCTACAAGAGGAGAACAGAAGCCTCACACAGAGGAAGCAAACACACAAGGCGAACCAGAGACCTATGGTGGCACGGAAACATGACTCCGAGAGCTGCAAAGGGGAATTTATTTGAATATGTTCAGTCCTATGTAAGTGTAGTTTAGATCTCTATCAAGACACAGAAAAAAGGAGCATTAACTATAAAAGTACTTTCTATGGCAGTGGAGACAAGAGTCCGTCATGGTCGCTTTCTACAGAAATGAACTCTATCCATGCGCTTAGCCTTTTGTTAAAAAAGTGAAGTACAGTTAATATTTCTTACATTAGTTTCAAGTACAACCGCATTTAGCCTTTTTATTGATTAGGACTGGCATCAGTGTAAGCTATAGTACTAGAAGTGATGCATCCCATTTAAATAAGTTATGTTTATTTTAGGAAAAGTTTTCAATTAGCAATAATCGCGCCTCGGATAAACCTCATTGGCTACGATACTGCCACTGCGCAAAGCTAGGTTATGTTTATTTTATATTCAAGTTATGAAACTGTATTCAGGTCAGGAGCCTTTTATCATTTGGTTAACAATGTAGGTGTAAATCAGAAACTGCGATTACAATACATTTTACAAAAACAAATCCCCCAAAGAAATAAGTTTGGGCTGAGAGTTGTCAGGCAGTGTTCATAGTAAACATGTGATTATACCGTCTGTCATATCAGCATTAAATACAGGTAAATTAAGATGGCAGACTTGCCATCAGATACACCTTAAGTTATTTTTGATCACACCTTCTATCAATTAATGCCCTAATGCTTCATTTGTCATCAGATTGCAACGATATACCGCTTAAAGTTTCAATTAGGTGCCTTCTTTTCATAGTTATGGGGAAAATTTTCCCTAATAATTACCAACATGATGATAAACAGCTTGAATCACCTTAGTTTTCCTTGAGGTGGCCACAAATGAACAGAACAGACATCTTGTTAGCATCACTGAAATAAATATGTCATTTTGTGAGCCAGAATGCCAGCATACATGAGGAACAGGTGCTCTTTCGAGCCAGGGGAAGCATGCTTAGACTATTTATTCCTCTATCTGGAATGGAACTGCTTTTGTGTTTCATAATTATTAACCATTTTATGAATTTCTTTTTTTAAAAATTTTTAAAAATGTTTATTATTTACATGTGAGAGAGGGAGAGAGAGACAGAGCACAAGTAGGGGAAGGGCACAGAGGAAGGGAGACACAGAATCCGAAGCAGGCTCCCGGCTCTGAGCTGTCAGCACAGAGCCCCACGCGGGGCTTGAACTCACATGCTATGAGATCATGAGCTGAGCCAAAGTCGGACGTTCAACAGACTGAGCCACCCAGGTGCCCCCACTTTTCTGAATTTCTTATAGTTTATATCAACATAAGGAACTTCCCCAACTCCCCGGAGCTAGTGATACAGTTTGGAAACGTACACAAGTGTTTGTCTCCCTGGAGATAATTCCAGTGGTGCAGCAGCAACTTTAAAGAGGCAAGAGATGGCACGCACAGCCACACATCATACAGACTCCACTGAGCCTGGGGGACAGCGCTGGCTTCCTTCTCTCATCGTCGAACAGAAAATGGTCTTGTAGTGTGTGCTCAGTGCACAGCTTACAACGGTTTTGTTTAGAACTCTATTACCTGTAGCTCTGGCACACTTGAGGGGCCTCACAGGCTCTCTCTTCGTAGAGCGGGTCCGTGCAGTCCCTGCCTCCATTGGCTGGCAGCTGAATGATGACCCGGTGCCTAGCCTGCTTCTTGACTCCGGAGTCCCCTGGAAGGAAGCAGCTTTTTAACTGCTGTACTCTGCATTGACAAACAATATCCAAATAGCAGCCTGTGTGAAGACATTACATGGATTCCAGCTACATATGCTTTGACATCTGTGAATGAGCGGCCTCATCCGTTCTAGTTATTTCCTAACTTCTCCAGACTCTTATGCTGAACACCTGATCAATTTATATCCCCAAAATGTGAAGAAGAGAGAAAACAGTTGCATAGTCAACTAGCCTTCCTAATGTGCAGACACAAAGTAAATGCTCTTTTATATATTTCCTTCCCCTTGAGAAATATGACAGATCTAATTAATATATTTTCCTCTACCTAAAGTTTATTTTTATGCCATTTCACATAGTCCCGATTACCACATGGGACTCATACAGTCCTGATGAATCTTTCTTAGGAGACTATATTCAATGTTTTAATGTGAAATTTTATTTCTTTGTTATTCACTTAATTTGAATGTTTATTTATTTTTGGGACAGAGAGAGACAGAGCATGAACGGGGGAGGGGCAGAGAGAGAGGGAGACACAGAATCGGAAACAGGCTCCAGGCTCTGAGCCATCAGCCCAGAGCCTGACGCGGGGCTCGAACTCACGGACCGCGAGATCGTGACCTGGCTGAAGTCGGACGCTTAACCGACTGCGCCACCCAGGCGCCCCTGTTATTCACTTAATTTGAAATGCATACCTCATAAATTATTCTAGTCATTTATTATTCATGTTAAACAGTCTAAGATCTTCAATTCAGGTCACATTCTAAACATCAGGACTGTAACTAGTGAAATGAAAGTGGTTTCTTAGAAGCAGAATTTTTACAGAAGCATTCAAAATAGTAATTACTGTAGGTAAATAAATCCAAATTACATTTTAAAAAACCAATGGAAATAATTAAGATTTACCTTCAATGAAGATATCAGCTTGACAGTATTACTGATATAAAGATGTCCAAATATTTTTGTATTTGAAACAGATAAGGTATAAGACTTGTCAACTTTAATAAAAGATATTCCAATTTACAATATATACCCTTTAAGGATGGATGGCCACATGGCACAATTTTACTTAGAATTGTAAATTCTCAAGTAAATTGTAAATTACTTAAAAGAATTCCCTAAAGAATTATGTTAATAGAGTTCCCCGATGCATTTACATTTTTTACAAGATCATTAAATATTTCATATGCAGTTATAGGAACAGAAAAATTTAGAAAGGTTAGCAGTCCCTAACGATGGATGGTTAGTAAAAAAAATTAAATGAGGGGCACCTGGGTGGCTCAGTTGGTTAAGTGTCAGACTCTTGATTTTGGCTCAGGTCAGGATCTCATGTTTCATGAGACTGAACCCCACGATGGGCTGACAGTATGGAGCCTGCTTGGGATTCTCTCTCTCCTCTCACTGCCCCTACCTGGCTCTCTCAGTGTCTCTCTCTCTTTCTCTCTCTCTCTCAAAGACAAACTTTAAAAAATCTTTCAAGACGTTAAATGAAACATTCTTAAAGTAACTGAGTCAGTAGAAAAATATGATGTGACAATCAGAACTTTCCTATAAGGGACATCTTTTCTCATGAAGCTGGGGTATCCCTGAACATGGGACTCTCAGCAGTGTGGACTAAAAATTTCCAAATTAGATGGGAGAATGAATCAGATTAATGATTCCTAAATGTCTATGTAGAATAGTTTCTTTCAAAACATTAAAAAGGAAAACCAAAACAGATTTCTCAGCCAAAACCCAGAACTACTAAACCAGAATCTTTGTGAGCTGGGTTTGGGGATCTGATTTTTACAAAGCTTTCCAGGGAATTATGATGAAGAGCCAGGTTTGAGATCTACTAGAATAGATGACCCTGTATGTCACATACCAATTTAAGATTCTAGGGTTCACATGTGCCTTTTTAGGATTATTCCCATTGTGGGGGGAAACCTGTACTATGAATAATCAGAATACTACAGGTAATAAAGCAGGGAATTAGGGGCTGGAGGTAGTGGGTAGTAGAGAACTGAAGTATTTGCAAAAATTGTCATAGACTTTTTAACATAATAATAGCAGTTTGAGTGTCAGTTGCAACTTTTACATATTAAATATAATTTATCTAGGAAAGATCTAAGAAATGCCAATGGGACGGAGTTTTAATAAAATTGCTAATGCTGCCTCCATCCATTATGTTGTCCAGTGGCCCCTATTTTAAGGTCCAGGTGATAAATTCTTCTAATAATACAGAGCTAGGAAAAATTTTGTTTCCTTTGACAATCTATTAAGAATCTTACATGCCTCAACTTTTTGCTTTGTTCACCAGAATCTCAGGGCTACTTTTCTTCTCAATTGCAGGAGCTCACCTTAACTTTGACTTTATAGTACAATTTTTCTCTTCCTCTCCCCTCTCCAACTCCATTTACTACCTTCTTTTACACTTTCTATTATTTTTCTTTTTTTTTTTTTTTAGTGTTATGATCTGTCTTATATAAACTAAATAACCATTCTTATCATTTGTTTAGCATTGGGGGAAGAAGGGAGGTGTTTGTTGAACAAGGAAAAAAGGGAGAGAACACAGAGGAGCAGGTCTTCGTTTCCCAGGTGGTCAAGATTCTTAGAGTCAATAACTCACCAGCCCTTCCCTGCCTGCAGGTAGACAACAGACATGGAATTGAGACCCAGGGATCTGGAGCCTGGAGGAGATGACGAGTTCAGCATCACTGGCACTTTATACAGTAAAGCTCCTGGTCACTATCTGTCTAGATATCACAGGGGACATAGGCAGGGCTGTTCAGATTTGAGAAGCAGCAGTTACTGTTTCAATCCTACTTCATTTTTTGACTTGAAAGGAAATTTTTCACTCCAGGTACAACTCTGAAACATTCTACTGCCTTTTCATCACAACATCCACGGGCTTGTATTTGATATGTAAGATCACGGTAACTCTTTCCACTTCCACAATTGATTCCACAATGGCAATCCGTTTATTCTTTAAAGAAGTTCAAATACCTTAACCTTGTGCAACCCACAGAACAGAGACTGTGAGCTGATGAAAGCAGAACACTCCAAAGCTGTAACACCTGCGGAGGAAGTTTAATGGGTTTACACAGGAAGTGTCATGACATCCATGTTTCTATCCACTGGGAGGTTCACTTCTTCTTAGATGTCAGTTAGGAAATTACTTGTATACTCAAAGAAACAGCACTGTGGAACTCAGCCAGGTTACAGAGTCCTCAGATCAGAATGCAGACAAAAGAAGAGCTACAGCACATGTTTAAAAGAAAAGTGGAAGGTTTCTCACTGATAACTTGAACCGACAAACTCGGAATTTTACAACCTTCATAGTTCCCTGCACATCTTTACACCCAATTTATTATATGTGGTTGACAGACATGTATTGTTTCCATTTATATTTAATAAATATTTGCTGAATGAGCAAACACATTTATTTCACTTCTCGACTGGAGTGTAAGTTAGCGTCCTCTATTTCTTTTCACCCACTTCCTCATAGTAGGACGCACATGGGTATGAAGTCTGTGCACTGAGGATTAATAAAATATAAGGGATCGTTTTGTTTACTGGAAGTGATAAACATGGGGAAAACAAAGAAATATTCCTGTAGTGTTTATACTTGAAAATATATATCTAGGATGGGAATAGGAAAAAAAGATTATACCTTCAGAAAACAATTATGTGATAATGATGGTAATGAGGGACATAGACTCAAAGGGCATGCAATCTCTCATGTAGTTACATCATTTTACAGATTTTAAGACAGTCAAGATACATTTCACCAGAGAAATTACTTGATGGGAGGACTTAAAGGGCAGGTAAAACTAAGATTTAAACTGGAAGTGAGATGGATGGCAGGCTGAGCAGCACAGTGCTAGGAAATTGAAAGGGAAAGGTTTCATGCAAGAAGCAAAATATAACAGTGGTTTTCACATCTTTGGGATAATTCTAGTGCTGTACTGCTTAAGGGCATCAAGATGGGATAGATACTTCTGCAACATCCCTTCTCGCTCTCAAGTCAATAAATGCAGTTAGAAACCAAGGATTTGAACAGTGAAATGTATTATTTCATCAAAAGTAATGATACTTTTAAGATTACAGTTGTCAACAATTTATATGCATAAATGTTTCCTATTTTTTTAGGAAAGTCCTTTGTAAAAATTTGTAAACATCTGGGACAAGTTAACAAGGGCATGGGTTTGAGGACTCAAATTACTCTCTACTCAATACTGATCTTTATCAGCATTGATTTTTCAACACATATCTTGAGAGAGGGCTGAATAACATTTGAAATAATTCTTCTTGTTCTTCCTGTGATACTAGGCTTTTCTATTCTGTCTTTTGCAAGACTATAGTGTAATTTTACCTCTTTACAGTGATTTTCTAAAGGAGGAGCTCTCCATTTTCATAAGTTCAAAACTCTAATAAGATTGAGACTTTACCTGAAGAATTAAATTTAAAAGAACCACTCTACCTTGAATTAGTTTTCTATTGCTATGATGTATCCTTGGACACTGAAATTTGTTTACCATTTATTTATTAAAAAAAATTTAATGTTTATTCATTTTGGGGGAAAGGGAGGGGTGGAGAGAGAGGGAAGGAGACACAGAATCCAAACAAAGCAGGATCCAGGCTCTGAGCTGTCACGGCTGGGCTTGAACTCACCAGCCGTGAGATCAGGACCTGAGCTGAAATCAGACACTTAACCAACTGAGCCACCCAGGTGCCCCAACTCTGTTTACCAGTTTTAATTGTGTGCAGAAGTCGGTGTTATTTCAATGAAGCTGAGATTGTTCCCATTTCATACCAAATAATGAAAAAATAAACTAACCACATGTCATTGCTTTTTATTGTCCTTAGAACAAAAGGCTACTTTTCTATAACACCATTGTATCATTATTATCAGTTGTTACAGCAGTCCACAGGCAAAAAAAAAAAAAAAAAAAAAAGAAAGAAAGAAAGAAAGAAAGAAAAGGCTTCTCCAGGAGCACAAAGCATCTTGGCAGTGTTGTCCAACAGCAACCCCCTCTCCCACACCCTAGCCTTTATTTCCTCATTACACAATTAGAGCTATTCTTTTTAAGTCTGAATGCCTAAGTTCAGGGTTTCTGAAAGTCTTTTGTTAGAGGAGATTCAATACAGAGCTTCCAAAGAGAACAAACAGGGCTGATCTCCTGCTCCTGCTGAGATGACCTATGCTCAACCAAACACAGCCCTGCCTCTCAGAGAGCCTCTTGCTCCTCACAGGACAGTAGATTTCTGAGCTGGCATTCGTGTACTCCTTGGCAATCACTACTCAGGAGCTCCAGGGGAGAAGAGCATCCCAGTGGCACCGTGCATTTTATTTACAGCAGCTACTAAACCCTTCAAGAGACCAGCCCAACTAAACTCATTATATGTCACCTGTCACTCACCACAGAAACTAGCATCCCTGCCAGCACCTGCTCCTGCCACCCCTGCACGCCTTCCATCATCAACTGAACCCACAGCACTCCCTATAACCCGATTTTCAGTTTCTCATTTTGTTCCATCCTCTCTCTAATCCTTCCACCTTGACACCCATAGAATACACAGTCTTTCATCTTCTATCTCTTGGAAATTTTCCTTCATATTTTTTGCCACTGGAAGCTGATTCTATTCATTTCCATCTTTCCTTCTCCGTTGATCTTTAAAAATCTCCAACTCTTCTGTCATCAACTTGACCATCAGCTATCCACCTGGTAGCAGCCAGCTACCAACATCTCACTAGTTAACAACTTTAGAATGTCCCTCCTTGTAATATTTTCTCTTCCTACTCCTGGCACCACTTGGGTGGCTTTGGTATTCACATGGTTACTCCATGGAAGGCACTGCGCTCTGAATCACTGTACCTCCTCACCTTCAGTGGCCTTTTCCTCCATTTCAAATCAAACACTAGCTCCTTCTGTTCATCCCTTGATGCTATTATTATTAGTACTTACGCACTCTCATCATTAAACATCTTACTTTCTGGACACTCCTCCTAATCTTCCAGTTAAACGGCTTCAGGTCTCATCTTACTCAAATTCCTCAAACGCAATTGAGACTGCCAGTCCACTTTCCTTCTCACTCTTTCATTATCTACCATTCCCTTCATGACCTCACTTCCATCCCAAACCAACTTAGATTCTATACTCCACTATTACAAGAAATCCTCCCTTGAAAACATCTTTGACTCCCTGTTCCTCTCTTTTTTTCTTGTTCTCTCCTGGGAACGCCCCAACTCTAATCAAAAGCAAATATTTTGTCACATTTTTTCTGCACTAACGCGGCTGGAGAAACAATGCCAACTGTGTTGAGCAATCCCGTTTTAAAGACATAACTAAATGGGTGTTACATGTTGCCTAGAATCAATTTAATGGAATATTTCATTTTTTTCAACTTTATTTTCTTGAAATACTTTAGAGCATTTCAACTTTTATTTTAAAATACTTAATATAAGGAAATATTTCATATATGCAAAAGGCAAAGGTTTTTCCATCTTCAGATATTTCACTTAAAAATGTGAGATTTGTGTTAGGTTTCAATTATATGATTATAAGTGTAACCAAAAATATTTTGGGATTATTATTAAATGGCTTTATTTCATACTAACATGAACTTTAAGTATAACAACATTAAGCATAGAATTTGAAAGTACATGAATTTCATGTAATAAATAACCTTTTTTATTGAAGGGATGAATAACAAGTAATAAATTATTTAATGGTAAACAAATAATTACCAAAGAAATACTGACTGATAAGAAAGCACAATTCTGTTGCTGCTTATGACCAAACCAAATGATTTCATCTTATTTAGAGTTTAAGAAAATAAGAGAAGAAAATCCGGAAAAACTGTCAGTGACACTGGTTTATTACTAAGTTGAATACCATTATTTTAAAAACATTAATGCTTGGGGGTGCCTGGGTGGCTCAGTCAGTTAAGCGTCTGACTTCAGCTCAGGTCATGATCTCAGTTTTGTGAGTTCGAACCCCATGTCGGGCCCCACATCAGGCTCTGTGGTGACAACTCAGAGCCTGGAGCCCGCTTCACATTCTGTGTCTCACTTTCTCTGCCCCTCCACCGCTCACACTCTGTCTCTCAAAAATAAACAAACATTAAAATTTTTTTAAAAAACATTAATGCTTATAACTTTTTGCATCAAAAACTGTTTAGATGTCTTAAAAGACTTAAAATAAAAATTTTGTATTCTTTCTCACTTTATGGTTTAATTTTATTTGATATTTTCAAGGGTACCAAAAATTTTTTTAAAAGCATAAAATGGAACTTACGTTTTAACTGTATAAAATGACAACCACACTGTAAAAATAATCCATTATTAAATTTATAATCTCATATAATTTCTTACAATTTAAATAATTTTCAACAATTTACAGTAGTTGTTAATCTAGAAGTTGACTCAATCTCTTTAGTAAGAGTCAAGAAGCATAAATAAATAAAAGCATGAAAGAAATTTAAGAAAATCTATCTATTTGTTGGGAGAGTAAAATAAAACAATAGGAGACCGTTTCAGTGCCTGGGTGGCTCAGATGGTTGAGCATCTGACTTCAACTGAAGTCATGATCTCATATGAGTTTGAGCCCTGTGTCGGGTTCTATGCGGACAGCTCAGAGCCTGGAGACTGCTCCGAATTCAGTGCCTTTGTCTCTTTCTCTCTCTTTGCCCCTTCCCTGCTCATGTTCTGTCTCTCCCTTTCTCAAAAATAAACATTTGAAAAAAAGTTTTTTTTTAAATAGGAGACAGTGTCACTTGTGACACTGAGAGAAAATTTGCTCAAGTATTGCATAAGTCAACTGGAGGATAATGAAATCTTTCTCAGCAGCAATAAGAAAGGACCCCATCCTGGAGAGTAAAGAATGATCAAAGTGTCTGCCATGATACTGAAAGAGTCTCTGTAAGTAATAAAAGCAAAACCAAACCGAACTGGGAACAAATCCTCATCTTGTAAAAATGCCTTGTACTATGGTAAGTATTGGAAGAGGTACAATCTGGCCCTTTTTCTCTTTCCTTTATTCCCATCCTGGAAGGGGGGGAGGGTGTCACATAATTGAATCTGTATCAGTACGGATAAGATTTCCAACCCTCTTACTGACAAGAAATAGGTAGGGGGCCCAGACCCATGATACAAAACAGATGAACATAGGGGAAGGGAAGCAAAAATAATATAAAAATAAGGGAGGGGGACAAAAAATAAGAGACTCTTAAACACAGAGAACAAACTAAAGGTTGCTGGAGAGTTTTGGGTGGGGGTGGATGGCCAAATGGGCAAGGGACATTGAGGAAGACATTGGTTGGGAGGAGCAGTGGGTGTTATACATAGGAGATGAATCACAGGATTCTAGTCCTGAAATCATTATTGCACTATATGCTAAGTAACTTGGATGTTAAAAAAAAGAAAGAAAGAAAGAAAGAAATATGGAGGGACACTACACACTCTTTTGGAATTAATGTTAAAGGAAATCTTATTAACATGATAAAGCCTATAATTCTTTCATTTTGATGCAGATCATAGATGTGCAGTTTTGCTCTCTAAGACTTCTGATCGATTTCTTGGGTGTTCAGAAAAATTTGATATTTATCTAGCTGTGCTTGAGGGAGGAGTCAAGGTTAGGGTCTCCCTACTCCACCGCCATCTTAACCCTCCTCTCAAAAGCATCTCTTATTGTGACTTACATCGAAGAGTCTTAAATCGGTTTTTGTTATAAAATTCATTTGTTTGATTCTTTAAAGTTGTATTATCTTCTAGAAGGAAACTAGAATTTTACGACATTCATGACAAACCAGGATTACACGGCCTCATATAAGAATTATAAATATTGCTCATCTAGAAGAACTTGGAGGTCCTGCCTGGTGAGTGGGTTTTCTAGGTAGGTAGACTTCACAACTCTAGCTCATCATACCTTCTTTACATGAGGAGGGGCACGATGTCCAGTCACTATATGGTGTCACAATACAGTCCTTCCTACAAGGAAGCAGACAGGGTCTCACCGTTTCAGGTCGAAGGCTTTCAGGACACCTAGAAAATGCAGAGGGAAATTACTAGGCCTCTTTAGTAACCCAGAAAACTACATAATTTGATGTCTTTAAGTCTTTCACTGCTAAAATTGCTAAAGAGTCACTAATCTATATTATTTAAATTCCAGGAGCCTGTCTGCTTTTGATAGGAACTATATAACTAGATTATTTCTTCCAAACTAGACCTCAAAAAGTTCTCAAGGCAGGATATATAAATTTAATAATAGTAATTGTGCTATTAGAACAAAATATAATTTATCTTATCCCCTTATAATGATCTTTCTATTAAAAAATATTTTCTAACGTGCTCTGTAAGAAATTTATGGGAATTCAAATTACCGATTTAAGAACTAATTCTACATCTTCGTATAGGTAAGTAAGCTTATTGCTGATTATGTTTCCAGGTTATTCTATGCTTTATTTTCACAAAATATGTGTAGCATAAATTTATAATGGAGTATATTCAATACATAGTGCATGCTCAAAAATGATACTATATTTACAGCTATATATTTCATAATAATAACAAAATAATAAAAGTGTACAGATCATTAGGATAGGCAGTTTTTTCCTTTAGTCCTGGTTTCATTTAGTATCTCTATTCTAAAGAATTATGGAATTTTAAATATTTTTATAAGTTACAATATGTTTTGGACCAAAAGAGTAAATATAAATAAATCAAAGATAGCCGATCAATTTAAAGAAAAATAAAACACCATTCTTGACAAATTATAGTAAAATTAATCATCTTAAAAAATACAGTAAAAATATTTATTAGGGACATGAGAAAGATGATGATCCAATATACTAAAATGTCTTTTTTTTTGAAATGTCTTACTTTATATAAGCTTTTGCACTTTTTATAAGATAACTTTAGGAAGGTGATGTAAGAGTTTTAAGTATACTTTTATGTATACTTAAATGATTTTTCAATTTCCCAATTCTTCTCTGTATCTTCAAGATCTGATTCTACTATTGGCGGTCAAATGTTGATCACTAGCATTAACACTAGAAGAAGAGGTATATTAAGGACAACACAACATAATAGCATAAATCATATGACTAAAAGTAACTTCCTGTTCTGATTCCTAAGAAGTTATCTTTTGATGTCATATAAATCTTTGACAAAGAAGCTAAGAGGCAGAGAAGAAATAAACTGAACAACTAGTATTACTGTTGCTGGAATAACTTGGCAAATTAGTGAAAAATGGGATTTAAAAATACTCCCTATGGGAGAAGCCAAATTTTCTGTAGGTCAGGATAAACTATCTTTTAACAAGTAAGTTAATCAGGATTTCAGAACTGAAGTATGAGTGAAAAAATACCAACATCATTAATCTCCTTCCCATAATTTCTTTATTGCACTTTGCTGACAGTTCACTTTTTATATCACTGTATTATAATAATTTATCTACATATCCCATCTCATACATAAATATTATGTTCTATTCAATTATACAGATATATGCTTTCCCCTTTCACTCTGTAACACTAGGGTTTATTTGGAAGTGGATTTAAAAATTATATATGACTCAACATTTCAAAAAAAATAATCTCCTTGTTGAGGATAACCTTGAATTTTCATTTAAAAAAATGTCTATTTATTTATTTATTTTTGAGACAGAGAGACAGAGAGAGCATAAGCAAGGAGATGCAGAGAGAGAGGGAGACAGAGAATCCAGTACAGAGCCTGATGTGGGACTTGAACTTGTGAGTCACGAGATCATGACCTGAGCAAAATCAAGAGTTAGATGCTTAACTGACTGAGCCACCCAGAAGCCCCAACCTTGGATTTTCCTAATTGCTATGACTACTCAAAGTTATGGACAACAAAGAAGTTTAGATAGGAGTCATAGAAGTTAATGAATTGTTACAATTGAGATTATAAATCACTAGAATTTTAATTTAACCTGCATTCTTAGGAAACAGTATATGGCAAAACCCCACCTATGATACTGTTAATTCTTTCGAAATTATGCAATTATTGATTAGTATTATTGGGAGCACTCCTTTGCAATGAAGCAATTTTACAACTCTAAGAATAAGAGAACAGGGGCGTCTGGATGGCTCAGTCAGTTAAGCTGCTGACTCTTGATTTCAGCTCAGGTCATGATCTTGTGGTGTGGTTTGTGAGTTCTAGCCCCTCTCGGATCCTCTCTCTCCCTCTCTCTCTGCCCCTCCCCCACTTGCATGCATGCTCTCTCTCTCCCTCTCCCTCTCTCTCCTCAAAAATAAACATTAAAAAAAAATAATGGGAGAGCATTACTCAGTTGTGAGCTCTTCAAATTTTAGCCCTTTTATAAATCAATGGAATTTACAGTGTTATCGTTGACAACCTCCAAAATTCTGTTTTAGTTTAGAAATATCCACAGCAAGATACTTGGCTAACTGTGGAGAACAAAATTACTAACAACAAAGCCGTTAAATGAACACACAAAGATAAATTATACAGCCTAGATTACATCCAATAAAATGAATTCAGACTTCCTTTGGTGAAGCAATTGGTTCAGTCAACATGCTTCTTTTCTCCTTTGTACTGTTTGTATTTAGTGTTTGTGGTTTAAATCAAGGAATTGATTTCCCCCCAAATCTTATTCAAGGTCAAATTAAACAGATGTGATAGGAGTTGAAGTTTGTTACTCTGAGGATAGATAAGATCAATAACATTGATTTTACCATTGCAGAGTAATCTGTTTTATTAAGAGGAGTTTAAAACAATGTTTTTATTTGCATTTTTGTTTCAAATGCCTTGCACTGAGAAGCGTTCATTGAATTTAATCTAGCTTTTAGGGATAAAGGCAGTAACATTTTCTTTCAAATTCACAGCATTTGCTTAATTTTTCAGAACTTTAATGGCAAAGTAAGTGCATTTAATTTAACAAATCTATACATGTATCCAGGTCATTGAATAAAGGCTGCAAGGGCAAAGCAAATTTTTAATGGATTATTGTGGTGGTTTGACATGGGGCTACAGGATACCCTTCCTATTGAATGATTTAATGACATTAATCCATCAGGCTCTTTCACATGTAAGTTTATATGCATGTATATTAGTGCTTGGCAAAAACAGTTTGGAACTTGTATAAGCGAGGAAAATATCAACAGCAATGTTTGCAAAGTGATTAACAGTAGAACAGGAACAGAGTGAGCTTACTCATAGCAGATTGGCATGATAGCCCTCAATCCTGTGCCCGGTTGCTCAGGTTATAACCCTGGGCAGGGAATATTTCTACCTCCATACTTGTCCCAGCAAGACCCAGAATCCTCAGGATTTGGCACTTCTGCCCCTACTGTTACTGCCAGATAATTTTAATATGCTGCACGTCAACTTTCTGGGTTAGATTCATCACAACTTTAGCGTTGTTTCTATTAAAATATTGGTTTGGGGCTACCAATTAAGGATGCGGAACAGTTTCTCAATTTATTCAAGTCTTCCTGGCATATCTTTTCTAATATTTCAGAATATCAAATTACATAGTCAAATAAAGTATGGGGCAAAAATATCCTTAATGTCTGGAATCCTGGCCAGGTAAAAACAACTCCTAATAGGAATATTATTTATGCCCTGAAGTTTTTCATACATCAGGTACATTATTATCATTTCCTTAAAAAACACTAGGAAGGATCTCAAATTTTTAAGAGAAAATAATACTTTCTAAGATTTATGGAGTGCTCACATGACTATTTTTTGCATTAAATCCTTTCAATAAACATTGAAAACTAAGGCCAGAATCAGTTAAGTAGCAGGCTGAAGGTGACACATCACAGTTATGCACCTGGACAAGTATTTGGAAATTATGGACATTTTAATACCAATGCAAAATTGACTGGTTTTACTTTGCGTGTTTCATATGGCTAAGAAGATATGAATTCTAAAAGATTTATGCTAAGTCTCAACAGATAAAAGTGTTTTTTTCCCCTTAAAGGGATACGTTTTTAGAACTGACTTATTAATTTTCTCAAATTGATTAGCTCAGTTATGCCATGACACGTTTCTTCATTTTATATTTTGCACAAGGTAGGTATACTATGTCAACTCTCTAGTTCTTTGTCCTCTCTCTCTAGCAAATTGCTTGCCTGGTTATTATACTACTTGTAACCACAGTGAGAAACGGATGGTTTTTCTACTTATAACACACATCCTATCCCAAGGCTCTCTCTTAGAAGTAAATGGCTTATTCATTTAACCATTAAAAGATGTAATAAGTTTGGCCTCAGTATTTTTGATATAGTATTTTCCAGGGGAAATGAAAGGCAGATCATAGAATGCTACAGCCCAATTAAACTAGTTCGGCAGACTCCACAGCCTACGGGTACATGGGAGGTCATGGATCATCTGCACTGTTAGGACTTCATATACGGTCATTATCGATCAGCCAGGCCCAGAGCAAGCACTTCCCTCACTGCCTCACTAGCTTCATAAAAGGAGAAAGCGCTACTAGAAAAATGAAAGTAGATAGCACAGAGAAATACTTCTACGGAATTCATAGATCCCAGGCACAGGATTCCGGAGCCGTTAGAACTTTGTTAGTGGCTGACGTTCAAAACAAACAAATCTTACTCTTGAGGACAGGTGTGACAAGCATCAAAATGCTCCATTTCATGAAGCAAGTGAAGCCTGAGCCAATCCCCTGCATGGTTGACCACAGTATTTACTGCTGTCATTCTGAAGCCCTTACTTTTTTGGTCCCACTTGGCCCACATTGACCCGCACACAGATGACTTTTCTTGTCTGCATGCCCACGGAGCAAGAGGCCTCCCCATTCCAAGTTGTAGTTGTGTTGAAGGACGATACGGAAGTGTCCTCGATGCACTGGCCCCAGGGGCCAGTCTGCCAGTGGTACACAGTACAGGGATGCTCATTACAGCTGCGTACCTCTTGCAGAGCACTGCTATTTGGACAGTGAACTCCACCTATAAAAATGAACAAAGAGTATTAGATATGGTGCTAACAGGAAACTTACTGTTCTCTCTCTTTTGGAATTAACGATAACAATGATACCCGCCATTTATTAGCACATAGCATGTGACCAGCATGCTGCTAGGAAGGCAAATTACATATTAATCTTACGTCATTTGGCATCCTCCAGGTTAAAATTTAAGCTATACAGTATACATGGTATTTGCCTGCGGTAGGTGGGGGGGGGGGGAACTACGGAGCACCTTAAAGAGAGAGGCCATTGTTCTCCAGAGAAGCTGAAAATGAGGTACAAATGGACCCTATGGATTGCTGGCCCAGGGAAATGTGGGCACTGAGACTCTGTGCATGGTGAAAACCCAATGTGTTCTCAAATGTTATCTTCCAAATTGAAAATCTTAAATACGTGTTTTGAAGTATTGCTTCTTTTAATACATTAGGCATTTGGGCAATTAGAAACAGGGTTTTTTTGTGGTTTTTTTATTTCTTTTTTTTTTTTTTTTATCAGTTGATGCTGTCTGATCTTCTACAGCATTACTGGGAAAGCCATGTAGTAATGATAGTACCATATTTATTCAAATCTAAGATGTCACTGGCTGAGAGATATACCATCATTTTATTCCTCAAAGAAAGAGCAATGGCTACAAGTTAAACTATGATACATTGCTTTCTTTTCAATCCTATTTTTTACTGATGCTTATTGAAATCCATTTGTATGATTTATTTACATTTAAAAAAATATATCACTTGATTGCATGCATTAAAAGGGAAGACATTCCTCAATCTCATTTTCAGAGTCCAAATCTCTTGAGTCACTTTTTAACTCACACGAATCAAAGTTTGTTCTCCTATACAGAACCATCATCCTGTTTCAAAAGTGTTGATGATGTAGGATTTCTTTAAAAAGAGTACTCCCTGTTGTTTCCAGGTCTTTCTTCCCATCTCTAAGTTTTGATGCTGTTGCATTCTTAACTGCACCAGAAGTTGTCAACAAAAGATTTAAGCAAGCAACGAAGAATTTCTTTGCTGTTTTTATTTTTAGCAGACATATCATGGAATTGCTATTGTCACCAGGAATAACAACACAATTCACATGTACTAGCAATGACAACTATGTTATAACTTCTGTCTGGCTATAGTGGTTTTAAAACGCATCCATTGTAACATGTAATAATTACAGAGATAATAAAAGGTAAAAGGGATAAGTCTTTTAATCAACAGAATATGGTGTGAAGTTATCATTTTGGAACCATTTTTTATGTGCTAGCCTTGTTATAAGTACTCTGTATGTGGGACATTATTTTATACCCCAAACTGCCTGACAAGTTAAAAATTATAAGGCAAATGAACTAATGCAACTTAAATGACATAACAGTAACAGTTAAGAATTTATGGAGCTCAGTGTCTTACCACTATGCTATTTATAATGCCAATTATAAAAATAAAAAGCTTTGTATCATTAAAAGCAGAGTCGGGGAGCAATTTATTGCTTACTTTATTGACAATTTAATCAATTTGAACTTATGTAGCCTCTGAATTTTATTTTAGGGGCAGAAAATACCTGGTTGTTAAATAAGAAAAGGTGATTCCATAGCTAGTGATCCTAACAGGGAAGACAACTCCAAAATTTGAGATGTGGGTAAAAGTCATAAACAAAACCACACTCCGAGATGATCTTCAGTTCATCTTATAATTAAGGGCATCCCTCTAATTCAGGAAATAAATCGGTAGGCAGTTTATATGAGAATTTAACTGCAATTCAGAATCATTTATACAGTGGTGAACATGGGATCAACATCAGAATGAAGTAGCATTTCGTTAATGTCCCTGCTTCATGATGGTGAAAACATCTGTCACAGATCATAGCCTATCCTCCATCACACAGCTCAGTGACCCTGGCAGCCTCTGAAAAGAAGTTTAGGATTTGAATAGGAATGGATTCTAAAACATACTAATTGGATCGGGGAGAAGTAAATGAGCACTCTTATTACCCATTCCCTGAGGCTCTAGATTTATCCAATCTTCTCTCTCAGACAAACACATGCTAATTATAAACATTCATATGCACATTTTAGGCAACCATTTTAACCATACCTTAAATTTAATAGTGAAATTATTGATCTACAAAAAAAGTGTTTCTTTATTTACCTCATTTTTACTGTGAGTGTATGTATGCTGTTTAAACTGTGATTCTAAAACTCCTCAGTTGTTTTGACATTGGAATTGACTGGTTGGCTTTGGAACAAATGATAAGAAAAAAACTTCTACAACATCAGTGTAACGTGTTGAGGAACTGCAAGATGGTTAAGTTTACAGACATAAAGCCTATTTATTTTCTTGCCCCAATCCACATTAAAGCCACATCAGCAGCTTTGGACTGGTGTCAGGATACTCGCACAGATAAGCCCCAATGTGTTCTTAATTAGAATGACGATACGGGAATTTTGAAAGCATGGCTTGGGGTAATCAGTCATTGCGGCACCCGTTCTGTTGTTTTGGGAATAATTTTACGGTAGAAAAATTGATAGATATAATATTGAATTTATTTATTATTTATGGGAAGATCTAATTCCAGACATGTGGGAATATTTCCATAGTACTGGGGAAATTATAAAATGTCACCCATGACAAAATTAGTGATAAATGGTATTCTTAAAAATATCCTCTTATACATAAAAATATATGCTTCATACTAATGTGACTATTTAGGCTTTTTATCATTCTGGCAAGTGGACAGACTTTATATTACTCTGATGAAATTCTACTATATAAAGAAATGTCCATGCTCATATAAAAACACCAACTACTATATGCGAAACGTCTCTAACAGAAATGAAAAAGTAACTTTTCCTCCCCACATCAAGTCCCTAAAAGCTGTGTTAACATACATCTGAACAGAGCTATGGTGTTCCTGGGTTTCTGGCTCTGACATTGAAGTTCTTACAATTTAAATGGCTGAAAAGACTGAAAAGATAAAGGAACCTTGTTCAAAACATTAATACAAGTGTATTGAGTGTTATAGTAGGCAATGTTTATGTCCAACGCTTCAAGAGATACCTAGCGGGGTTATAAATAGTTTTTGCTGCTCTCAAGGATCTTATAATGCAGTGGGGGGAAAGTAGTAGGCATAGGCAAACACACAAATGGGTATAATTTTAGTCAGAATATAGTAATAATGTTAAAACAGGTAGTATAATTGGGATTCAAAAGTATAGATTCCATTAGTTTTGGGGTGACTAAAATATGCCTCAGGTAGAAGGCAGTGAGATGAGTTTTGAAGGAGTGGGATTTTGACAAGCAGAGTTCTGGGAAGGGAGAGAAAAAAGGGAAAATTTTATTGAAGCAGAAGAAAAAATAAAAGGCAAGGCATACAGGCAGATATGATTTTGGGAATTTGCAATATTGATACCGTCCATTAGGGTGCAAAGTTCACACAGAGAAGGAACTGGCAGTCAGGATAAGGAAGTGGACCGGGTTCCTGCTAAGTGGCTATTAGTGTACTATGAATTATAGCTTTAAAGTGCTCGTAGTTTTTACTGCTTATTGCAGCCCAAAACCCTTTGACAGCCGACCACCTCTAAGTGAAAAGCACATTGGCAGTGGCATGATTTCGGGGAACTGAAATGGAAGAATGTTAGCCAGAGAGAACCTCAGAAGATTCTGCTGTAGCACACCATCTCTACTCCTTTTCCCCTTTGTTTTTCCTTGCAGAAAGAGATAGAAGACTTCCCACCATGGAGTCTGCATAAATCTTGTTTGGTGGTTATGGAGGGACAGACTGACACAGCACTCCTGTTTCAAAGTCTAGAATGGGAGGGTGAGGAAGCGACAGCACTTTTACCTAGAAGGCAGAATTATGTGTGGATATACCTAGATAATGGATCCTGAGTTCTTCAGATTTGTCCAGGAATAAAAACGCTCCCTGGCCCTTAGGATTAAAATCTTTTAACTGTGAAAACCCCAAGTTAAAATATAAACATTCCTCTACCCAATGTTTTGTACTTTAAAATACAATTTTTGAAGACTGCTAATTATTTGTGAAAAAAATTGGCACAACTCTATTTTAATTTGCATCTATTCTCCGTATGTTTAAAGCAGGTGTAAATACACACTAAAATTTGGCTGATGAAATTATCATATCAGGTCATTTTGAACTTTGCAAAAAAAAAAAAAGCTCATTTCTTGATGTGTAAGGATAATTAACTATATAATGAGACTTAAGTTGTTATTATACTCAGTGGAAAACATTTTGAAAATCATGTTTTCTTTTTAAGCTAAGTTTATTAAGAGATCTGCAACATGGGTTCAAAAAATTCGGAAGGCTACAAATCTAACATCAATTTTTATTATTCCAATTCAACATACTATTAGTTATATTAAAAATATGCCAGGATGAAGTGTTAAAACATTGCTTCCTTTTAGATCTTTCCACATAATTTTTTTTTCAGGGCTAAGAGCATCAGCACTTTTATCCCCTCACTGGGTGGCTAGGCCTGAGACACCAACGAATCACTCTATAAAACTCAGAGGAAACCAGGAGCTAGTGCAAGTCCAGGGAAAAGGGTCAAGGTCACATCGAATGGTCACTGCTATCAAAACAACCCTGGTTGTACACTTTGACTACCACCTTGTGGCCAGCAAACCAGTGCATGTTGATGGCCTGGATGGCCTTGTGAGCCAAAGAGGCAATGGAAAACTCCAGAAAAATCTTGGCACGATCTCTGCATCCTTTTCCTTGCATAATTTTAAAGAAGCTTTGGGGCCCACCCAAATATACAGTTTATCCAATATAAGGAAGATTTTTACCTCAAGGTATCATACAAATCTAAAAAGAGAAATTCCAATTTTATTTAATCAGAAGTCAAGGCTTAGGAAGCTACACACACACACACACACACATTTTTTTAAGTTGAAAAAAATATTTTTATTTTCTTCAGTATATTAACTACCTACCTCTAGTTGCTACCATTTGTATTTGCTTTCCAAATGACATTTGGATAAGAATCATTTTATGACAATTTTTGTGTATTGCCGATAATAGGTTACAAAGTGTTCCTCAAGACATGCACACACCATAAGAAGACGAAGTAAATCAAGGGTAAGACCAGGAGCTAGCACTCCTTTTTCTAGCACACAGGATTATATTCCCGGCCCACCCTGCCATGATTGAAATGAGGTTCAACTTCAAGCTGTGATTATATGATTTGCTTTGCCAATCAAATGGCAGTAGAAATGATATGTCACTTCTGGATGGAAGAATTTAATGCTGATGTTCTGAAAGCAGCAGAGAGACTCTTCAACTCTTCTTCCACTGGCATGGGGACGAAGACGTAGGTCTTCATATGGAGGTTCAACACTCCAATGCAGACTGTCTTAGCAACTTACCCAGCACCACAGCAAAATTCCCATAAGGGAAAAATAATTTCTCTTTGAAGGTTTTGAGCTTCTCAGCTGTTTGTTACTGCAACACAACTTGGGCTGCTCTAATTAATACAAGAGGTTGTGTAGTCTTCAGCATATAATGTTTAACAGTGAAGTTATGACTGAGGTAAATAGAAATGTATCTTTTATTTTGTGAAGCAGCATTTATTTTGTAAATCCAGATAAATACTTTGCACACAGATTTGTGTGTAAATCTGGATAGATACTTTGCACATGGATTTGCATAGAAGTTATTTCACTAGAAAACTATATGTCTAAGCATGCAATATATAATTCTAATAATGTGACTTTTCCCTTATTGTTATCATAGTAATTTTCTGATTTAGAAAATGAAGAAAATTCATGACACTTACAAAACATTAATTCTTGGGGAATAACAGAAAGACCTACTTTTGTGTAAAATTATAAAGGGTTTCCTACTTAGCAGGGAAACACATTTTAAAACTTCGTGCAAAGTTCTTAAATAATTTCAAAAATAGCTCAAAATTATGAGACTTTTTGTGAAAGAGAAAATATGTTTCAGTATCCAGCAAATAATCGGTACTAAATAGTTTTTGAAGGACAGATTCATTAAATACCTCATATAATTATACAAGTTTCTGTAGCTGTTATTAACAGAGACAAACATCAGCAGATTCCCTACTGACAGTTTCCTCTATGGTTTCCACATAAAATTATGTTTTGAATTCATGCCTTTATGATTTACTCTATAAACATCTATAATTTTCCAGCACAGCTTGCTTATGACACAGCTACTAGACTTAATTAAAAATTATCGAAGTCTCACCCTTTCAAACTAAGAAGATGATACATACCAAAGAGCAATCATAAATTTCTGCCTTTAAAGCATTTCATGACCTTTCAGTGTGAAGCATCATGTCTATAGAAATAATGATCTGGTGAGTTCTGCAAGCATGGCAAAATCTCTGCCATGTGACTCACGGGGCAAAAAGTCACTCATTACCAGTCACACAGCAAGTGTCTGCAGAGTATAATAGATTTATAGGAAGCACAGTGACCACAGATCTAATTCTAATGAAGTCCAAGACATAATCTGAGCTGATAGAGTTTGAAGTCCGAATATAATCTATACAAGGTTAGAGTTATTGTTTGACAAGACAAGGAATATGACTTTCTAAAAGGTTCTATCTTTTTGTTTGGTTCCATGATACACTATTTTAGGGGGTTGCAAACAGTTAAATTTATATTAAGGTGACTGGAAAAGGTTTTTGGACACTTTAAAGACAATTATAAATTTTCCTACGGGTTGACTGTGTCAAACATGCTAAATTTTTCTCTCATGTCTTAAGACCAAGGTAGTTCTATTTTTGCATAGCTATTATATTCACAGACAGCAAGTTTGGCCAAAGGAAAACACCGTCAGGTTTCCATCACGAAAATGTTTCACGAATACAAAAATAAAACTGGCAGCATAAAAATTCCTCCCCAATCTATTATTTGGGGATATACACACAGAGAAACACATGCATGCTACAAATAGAAATCATTATTTACATGTGCTAAATGGGAACGAGGAGAAGACTCATTCAGCTTGATAATGTTTCAATAATATGTGCCTATATTCTTGAGACTGAACATGCCTTAATGTGATAGAACTTGATGACTTATATGTTTTCCTTACTCCTATGATATTCTCAAGAATGGCAACATTAAGTATAACATATCACCCAGTCACACAGAGGCCGAATTAGCATTTGGATGTAAGCCTGAGAGACAATTACCAAGAGCCTTGTATTTCTCTACAATAAAGCTTATACAAGTCACGTATGAATTTATGACACAGCATGTTTTATTTCCCCAGTAGGATGAGGTGATTAAGGAGCAGCATATTTTAAAAATGAACACAATCAGGGGGACCTGGGTTGTTCAGTCAGTTAAGCGTCTGACTTTGCCTCAGGTCATGATCTCACCGTTTGTGAGTTCGAGCCCCGTGTCAGTCTCTGTGCTGACAGTTCAGAGCCTGGAGGCTGACTGCTTCCATCCTGTCTCCCTCTCTCTCTCTGCCCCTCACCCACTTGTGCTTTCTCTCTTTCTCTCTCAAAAATAAAATAAACATTAAAAAATTGTTTTTTAAATGAACGCACTCTACATATATGAGACTTCTGGATCTTAGAACCTATGTTCAGTAACCTGAATGGCAGATAATACATGTAATTTTTAGTCAACCAATAGCTGTGCTAGTGTTTCTCTAAAAACAAACAAACATAAAAACCAAATAATAAAAATCTCACCTTTACTATTGAACATATATGCCTATTTATGAGAAGGTAGAATGAGATTTCAAAAGCAAAAACTGACTACTGAAATAGAGAAAAATAATCAAACCTGACATCTGGAATTTGGGGAGCCTCTTTCAGACTTCTTCCCAGGTTTACCATTTAAACTGGAAAGCAATTATTAGGAGGGTGGAAAGGCAATGTGAGTTTACTTTTAAGAGTCTTTCTTCTTTTATTAAGGACATATTTTCAAGATTAACTTTGGGGAATGGGAGTAAGTTGCTAAATATGTTAACAGATATTAAATTTCCTTGATTTCTGGGATTCTGGAAGTAGATCTCCGGAAGATTTTTGTAGAGCATCACCTTAACCAGGGAAGACAAAAAAAAGGGTGGGGGGGGGGCACGCCAACTTTTGGAAGGAATCCAAATCCCTCGTGAAGCTGGTGGCCAACCTTACCTTCATCACCGG
Organism: Lynx canadensis; assembly: GCF_007474595.2. NCBI lineage: Eukaryota > Metazoa > Chordata > Mammalia > Carnivora > Felidae > Lynx > Lynx canadensis. The sequence continues at coordinate 104,167,540 of NC_044304.2, forward strand.
CATAGGCCAGAATAGATCGTGCTCGTATCTGTTTCCCTTCTGTGGTTTTCCCCGAGCAGGTGTGTGAGCAGGAGGACCACGCAGACCACATGCTGAGCACACAGTCCTTTGGGCATGGGGCATAACAGGCCACAGGGATGGGGAAGATGGCATCTCTACACAGCTGTCTGTCAACTTCTTCTCCTGGGGAAGACATCACCACGAACAATCTATCATTTTTTAAATAAATGTAAAATGAGCAATTGCAACCAGATGGGCACCAAGATAAATTAGGTTATTTTGTTCTTAGTTAAAAACAAAGCTAAAACAAAGCGTACTACAGCCAGATGTTAAAAGAACACTAGGAGTAAATATATATCCTTCAGTGGAGCTTCTTTTATTATCAGAAGCTTAGGTGTGTCAATCAAGCACAGTGCTGAAAGTGTTTTTATACTACAGATACCAACCTGGTAAGTGATTTTTATATTTATAATATTAACCTTGCAATAAGGAGCATCAATGAATTATGTTCCCCTCTTTATGGCATTGCTAGAAATGAGTCATCATTTACAGATAACAACTCTATCCATAACATGTACCATATGTTCTCATGAACCAACTCAGGTATCTCTATTTGCAAACTCTCTGTTTCACAGGGAATTTATTTTTGTATGATTGGCAACCTTTTTCTTTCATAAAAAAATATTTTGTTAGTTGGAAATAGCCAGGAAATGTGAATAATAGGATAACACTATAAGCCCACTACTTAAGGTGGGCCTGGTGGGAAAGGGGGAGAAACACGACAGAGTAAGCAAATGGCAGAAGATGGTTATCACTCCTGTGCTGAAAACTCTTCAGAAGTTTCTTGTTCCTCTTAAGATAGAGATGAGCAATTTAATACTTTATAAGACCTCAAATGACCTGGCTGTGGTTTCTCTTCCCAGCTTTATCTCACTCCACTCCCTCCCTTACTCTGGGAGCTCTACAGATTGGCACTCATTTAGTATTTGTTGAATGAATACAATGAGATATACAAAAGGCCAATGAGAAAAAAAAATGTTGTTGAGGTTAATAAATGCCAAAGATAACCAAAAGAATTACAAAAAATGACCAAAATAGAAGATGAAATGAACTCTATGGCTTAGTTGGTTAATGTCAGGTGCTAATGACGTCAACGGAACAGAGTGAAATGAAACACAAACAACCAAAATTTCATCTACTATTTTGCCACAAAATATGACCATAATTCTACATGACTCTCTCAGAACGTGTGCCTTGGGCCATTATGCTTTCAGGGGAGAAAGAGTGACTAATTGTGCTATTCTTCTTTGCTGTTAGAAAAACAACTCAGAGCTGTTTCTCACTAATGGAAGGTCAGGAGCATCGTGTTAATGTACAGCCTTTTATTCATATATTTGAAAAACAAGACAAAAAATCAAACATCGATTGGAAATGCCCTAACATGTTAATAGCTACTAGTTTGCAGGGCTTTAAATCATTAGACACAATCAGAAGTCAAGTGGAATGTTAACAGCCATTACTTTGCAAGGTTTTAAGTTATTAGATTTGCTCACTAGTAAGACTCACTGAAACGACAATTGGACTCATCATTATATCGTTCATTTTTCTTTAGTTACTATGATCTGTGTGATCTCTTTTAATTCTGCTTTTATTGGCTTTTGGGTTTGGCCTATCTCCCAGTAAAACACTATGAAGATAGACTGTAGATTTATAGGTACTGAAGGTTCAGTACAAAAATCATTATAGTACAAGCCATTTAATATTCTTCAATTTACATAATAATGATGACTCTTTTTCCTAGTAGACTTTTTTCTGAGTGCAAGAGGGGACTTGCATCCCTTATTTTCTTCATTGCCACTTTTAATGTTCCATCTACTCTCTTTTACTTTCATTTCTAGTATCCTGTGAAAAGTCAGGCAAATTTGGGGCTACAGCCTACAGTCAGCCAGGAATTACAGTTTTATTTCTTCTCTAATAGTTACTTAATGATTTCTACTCAGAAGAATTTAACTCATTCTGCAACAATTGAACTGTGCTACATGTGTGTTATAAGATTAATTTGCATTAGCATAAATGATATATTTCTCTTTCTCATAGCATAAACTTAAGGGATGCACAATTTGAACGCTTCTTACTTTACAAGTTATTCTTTTTTTTTTTTTTTTTTTTTTTTTTTTTTTTACAACCTGTGTCTGATACCTTATGTCAGCTCATTTTCATTCACCTTGTTCTGCTTAGCCAGGTGTATTTCTGGCCAGGCACAGTCCTTCTAGAGTACGTCTCTTTTTTGTTTGTTTATTTTTGAGAGTGAGAGAGGAGAGTGCTTGAGAGTGCACATGCTGACATAGGAGAGGGGAGGGGCAGAGAGAGAAGGGGACAGAGGATCTGAGAGCCTGATGCGGGACTCCAACTCACAAACCCTGAGACTATCACCTAAGCCAAAGCTGGATGCTCAAGTGACTGAGCCACCTAGACAACCCCCCTTTTAGAGTACATTTTAATCCTCTGCAAAGCTATTAAGACTCACCTTGGATCCAACCTCCAAGATTTCCTTAGATTTCAGCCCTTTCTGCACTCTCCCCAGCTTTGCCAGGTAAGCCCCTGACCCTGATTGCTCCCAATCGCTTATCATTGTCTTGCATCCAAATAATTACACTATGTTCCAGCCATTATGGCTTTTCCTCTGTCTCCTACAGATCAATCTCATCACTGCCTCAGGGCCTTGGCATTGTCTCTTCATTTTGTATGAAAATTTCAGACTTCCTCAGAGATTACGTCTCAATATCCGGGTTTTAGTTCAATTGTCTCCTTCCTAGAGGAGGCTTAATTGATCATACACAAACTCACAGTGACTTCATTTTACTTTTCTTACAGCTTTAATCACCATGGGAAACTTTTAATTAATTGTTTACAAGTTTATTTTCTGACCCTACCACTAGATTAAAAGCCCAATGAGGGCAGGATCTTTATCTGAGTTATTTTATACTCAGAAACTAAAACAGTGCCTAGTACAAAACAGGCACAAAATAATCTTCCGTTAAATGAACAAATGAATTAATTTTAACCTGTTGTTATCAGGAAACAGAATGCTGGACTAGAATAACATGGATTTAAGTAAAGTATTTCTTAACTTGCCAAACATTCAAGTGCTCTAGGACTTGGTTAAAGTGTATTCAGTGGGTAGGCAGCATATGCACCAGCTGCCGTTTGCTAGAGATGCAGTCTCTCAGACCCCATCCACTGAATCATTATTTGCATTTTCTAAAGATCCCCAGGTGATGTGCATGTACATAAAATCTGAGAAGCACTATTCTAGGATTTTTCTGCCTTACTCCTCTTGTGTTTTGAATAGCACCATACTGCCTCTTGAAAGGGGCAGCTACAAATTCATCTGGATTACATACCTAACATCAACTGTTTCTCTGTGGAACTTCCTTTTATACTTCTCTTCATATAAGGTGTACTTAGAGGAAAACATTCATTCCGTGAATACTTACTGATTAGCCCATCTTTTGTCAAGCACTGTACTATGAATATTATATACATCATCTCAGCTAATTGTCACAATGAGCTTTTTTTGAGGTATAATTGACATATAATATTGTATTAGTTTCAGAAGCACAACATAATGCTTCAATATTTGTATATATTGTGAAATAATCACCACAATAAGTCTAATTAACATCTGTTTTCACATACAGTTACAATTTTCTCAAGAGATAGACTTTTAAAATCTACTTTCTTAACAACTTTCAAATATGCATTACTGAATTATCAACTATAGTCACCATGTTGTACATTACATCCCCATGATTCATTTATTATGTAACTGGATTTGGACCATTCACAACAACCTTCTTTTTTTATGCTTATTTTATTTTACTGAGAGAGGGAGAGGCAGAGAGAGAGGGAGACAGAATCCCACGCTGTCAGCTGAGAGCCCAACCCCACAAACTGTGAGATCATGACCTGAGCTGAAACTAAGAGTCAGATGCCTAACAGACTGAGCTGCCCAGTCATCCCTACAATGACCTTCTGATACCGATATTAACATCTAATTTTTACTTTAAAGGGAAAAAAATGAAGATCAGAAAGTTTAAGCTTACTGTTTCAAAGAGCAGAAGTTTAACTAAAGAAGCAGAGATCTTAAATGTTTTCTAGTCAACTTCTAATCTACAGTTTTTTTAGAGAGAGTGCATGTGTGCATGTGAGCTGCAGGGGGTGGGGGTGTGGAGGGGGGGGAGGTGGAGAGGGAGGGGGGCAGGGAGAGGGGGAGAGAGAGAGCGGGAGAGAGAGGGGGGCATAGTGAGGGGGCTGGAGAGAGAATCCTAAGCAGGTTCCATGCACAGTGAAAAGTCCAACATGGGGCTTGATCCCACGACCCTAGGATCATGACCTGAACCTAAAACAAGAGCTCAGCTAAGACACCCAGACACCGTGCCAATCAACTTTTTTAAGTGGCATGGTAGTATGGAGAACTTGGGATGCCAAGAGAGTTACTAATGGATGAGTCTTTATCTACAAAGATGTCAAGAAACTGGCACTCTAAATTGTTTCTCAGGGCAAAGTGAAGCATAGGGGTGGCGGTATACTGTGTCAAATACAAAGAGTATGCATGTTGACATGTCCAAGGTTACCTATTTTGGTTTATAGCCATTGAAAAAATGGCAATGGATCTGTGAAAATATGAAATTATTTAGATCCTTGACTTTGGTTTTGACAGGTGCTTTACTCAACTCAATTAACTGACCACTAACTGGAACCCTTAGGAAGTGTGCTCTCTCTATCTGTCTCTTTTAATGTTTATTTATTTTTGAGAGAGAGAGAAAGTCAGAGTACAAGCAGGAGAGGCAGAGAGAGAGGGAGACACAGAATGTGAAGTAGGCTCCAGGCTCTGAGCTGTCAGCGCAGAGCCCGATGTGGGACTAGAACCCACAAACCACGAGATCGTGACCTGAGCCAAAGTTGGATGCTTAAACTACTGAGCCACCCAGGCACCCCTGAAGTGTGCTCTTTTAAGCTCAATTGCACTCCAGGCACAAGTCATCAGGGAAACATTACGGAGGAAAGAAAAGTTGGGTTTATGGCTATCACAGGTAATTCCATAATTTGTCTTTCCAGTCACTTTCTATGAGTGTAACTTCTATCTTATTGTTCATATGAAAAGCGACCCAGAAAATAAAGTCACTATTTATTAGTGCTGCAGAAAATAACTTCATCCCTCCTCTTCACATTAAAACTTGTTTTTGATGGATAAACACTATTTTAATTAGATAAGAACTGTTTTGCATGACATTATTTCAGAGAATCTATGTACATATCCAAATATCAGGTTCATGTAAATTCTTTCCATATTGAAGAATGAAAATTTTACTGCCGAGCATTTGGGAAATTCTATTTTTCCATATCTACTACCCTACTCTTATCACATTTTCGACTACCATATGTCCCCATTATAGAACCTTTCGAGATTTTGATTATCTGAGTGTGCATCCAAATAAATCTGGGCAGACAGATCTAATGATCATAATAGTGAATGATGTAGTTCTACATTTCATGGAGGTGAAGACCAGTGCAACCTGGTTTGCTTTCTGTAGTCTTTCTGGGGATGATTTCTTAGCTAGGCACTAAACATGAAGTCATAAACTTTTAGAATCCTCACACTTGCCTTTGTATATTAAATATACTATATATTGTTTTTGGCATGCATTTACCAACATAAAAGTTTTAAAGGATTGGTTTATATTTATGAGACTTGTATTTTCCACCTATGAAGCTCTATGTACCTTAACTAAACCTACAAAAATGTATATTTCATATGAATTACATAACACAGAAAGAAGTGAATGAACCATTGTCTACATATTAAAACTTCCGCTTTATTTTGAAGCCTTAACTAAGCTTAACTAAAGCATATCTGGCTTAAACTTATATAAACTTATATAAAAGGTTGAGAAATAAAATGAATACACTTGGGTTTAGCTATTTTTATGAACTCAAAACAAGACTTCAGTGTTTAAGTGGGTGCCTTCCTATCTCTTCACAAATATAGTTTTAAGAATATTTTTTAAAATAATTCATCATTTAATCAATTTAAACATGTATTTTGACATCTTTAAAGTAACCTCCAAATTTTCCCCTTGTTTGGTCTATTTCATGAAATTCACCAAACTCATGAACTCTTCTGAAATATCTCCTTTCATTCTACTGTGTTCCTATTATCAGGATAAGAGAATTGAACATCTGTTTGAAGTAATTACACTAAAAATTCATGACAATTTCCATAAAAATAAAACAAAATGAGAAGAATGATCAGACGATACACTTCTTTTTCTTAGTAAAAGTATATACTGAAAGTTTATTACATTCATTTTACTGGAGCTTAAACATTATATAAAAGATAAATCTTGGTTTATGAAGGTTTTTATAGGTTCAAGGTTTTTATAGCTTAGGAGATGAGCAAAGAACACAACATTAATACAGTAAAAATATAATTAATTATATTTTAATGTAAGGCATATACATGTTCAGCACTATTCCTTAAGGTTCCTTGCATTATTCTCATTTCGTTTTAATCATAGAAATGTTCAGATTGTGATAGTTGACTTTCAACAGTCATGGTAGTACTATGTACAATGTACCTCCAGAAGGCATTGACGAATTGAAACTTACCAATGTAATGGACCTGAGAGGGGCATAAACAGAAAGCAGACATTAAAGCAAAGAGAAACCAGACACAGAGCCAAGGTTTTTAAAAAGCACACTATTTAGAAAGCCTCTAGTACCATATTTTTGGGATAGATTTTCCTTGCCAGACTTACACAAACTCTATAGCAATTCTGAGAATTATTATTGAGTTGTTGATGTCTTTTGTATTCTTCAGAAATTGTCTCAAAAATTCATGTTGACTTCTGATAGTGGCATTCATTATTTGTATATTTACTTATTCATTGATAGCCAGTATAAATTCACAAAAGAAATGAGATGGGAAAAGAATGAAGTCTTGTATTTGCTTGGATCTTTTCAGAGAGCATTTTCATATAACCATCTTATCTGAACTTTATAACAACTGTAGGATATATAAGTCTGGAATCACTCTCAGCTTACTCAAGTAAAAGACCAGTGAATGGAGTCTTATAACTCTTTCTTTGTTCCTCTTGTTGAAAAGAAGCTTCCTATCTCTTCATCTTTCATGGGAAGTTTCCAAATAATTTTTAAACCCTGCTTTCCCTCACCTATCACATCCAGGTAGTGAATCTGATTTATTCAATATACTAAGCATCACCTGACCCCATGTTTTCTTCTAGGCAATTATGTACTTTCCTCCAACCTCCTGCTGCCTCCCATTTCCCCTGCAGCCCATCACCCATTCTGACCCCCAAAATATGTTTCTAAAATGCAAACATAAGCCAACCTATTAGCTGAGGGTCAAATTCCTTAGTGGGATACAGGAAATCCTCATCTTCTGTCACTGCCTCACGTTCTCCCTACATCCTATCCAGAGAAAGCCATTTGATTCTCTAGGAACTGAAATGCTGCTCTCTCATTCCTCTGCTATTTGTTGTACACTGTTCTCCATGTCTGCTTGCCCCACCCTCTTGCTAAGTCACTTTTTAGGACTGTGAACCTTCTCAAGTTCCCCAGAGGGAGTTGTGCTCTACACTTTCTGTTCGCACAACACTGTAAACATATCATTTTAAAGAAGTTTGATAATTTTTTACTCACTCACCTTTACCTCCAATTAGCCTATGAGAACCTTCTGGTCAGGGATTTTGTCTTATTCAATATATTTATATCTGAAGTCTTTGGTTCAGTTACTATCAAAACTAAAGAGGTTTGCAGCAAATGTTTGCTGGATGAGGGGGGGAAAAAAGGATTAGAAATCCCAGGACATGCTTTTCTCTTCTGAAAAGGCCACTTGTGTTTATAGATTTTCAACTTTTAGTCTATCAGACCCTGATCAAGATGGCCTTAACATTACCCTTAGCTTGTCTGAGCCTGACAGGTTCCTTCCTGTCTCTAGGTCCCTGACCTTCCCTTTCTTAAGACATGTATTAAAAAAAAAAAAAAAAAAAGAAAAGAAAAAAAAACCCTTGCAATTTTAAATTCTTTTTCTGCCCCTTTGAAATTTATGTAAATTTATTCTAATCTCTTCTCAGTCTTACAGCCCAGGAAATATCTTTCTCTAGGATTTGGGAACCATCTCTTAGACATGGAAACATCAAAGGAGGTAATGCCCTGTTACCTCAGTCTTTGTAGGATAGTAGGTCTCAGACTTCTTCAATGGGTGGCAGTTAGCAAACAGACTTGGCCTACTCACTGAGAATAATATTTGCAAACTCAGGAGTAACTGAATGTACTCAACAAACACATCCCATTCATCAGTTTCTTCCCTGTGGTCCTCAACTGCTTTCTCACTAATTCACCCAATACTTAAAAACATTCCTGCCTTTTGTTTCTTTGCAGTTGATTTCAGTTCTATTGTAATAGTTTAGAATAAAGTCTTCGTGTGCAACTCTGTTTGGTGCAGTTTTTGAAACTAATTCACATCCAATTTATTACCATAAGCTTAATTTTCTCTTTTCGTCTTAAAAAAATTCTATGTATTCACCTACTAACTTTTAAATACCTTTAAGCAATCTAGAATCTTTATACTATAATTATTTTTAGGATTTTCCTGCTCTTTCATCATCTTCTTCAAAACCTTTCCATTTCCAATAAGTGTATCTTTTATATTCTCATTATGTTTTCTTCCCTTTCATCTTTGTTGTGTTACTTGAAGTCTCTGTCTGTTTTCATTCCTTCATGGTACTGCAAAATGAATCAGGTGACCCTGAGGTAAAAAAAAAAAAAAAAAAAGCTGCCTTCCTTTCCCCAGCAGCATCCACTTTCCAAATCTATGTCCTGATATGGTCATTAACACAACCTTTAACTTCATTTTTGAGATGAAGCCCATTCTAACAAAGTATAGTAACTAACATTTGTTAGAAATAAATGATGAAAATTTTGTGCTAAATCCAATCACAACTCTGCATTTTTATGCTTCATTGAATTTTAGGTACTCCCAGTTTAAACTGTACATGTAGGCAAACAACTATCACTACATCCATGATTTACTTTCCTAATAATTCAGGTTGAGGACTTCACTTGGGATTGGGCTGAAAAAAAGGAAAAAGGGCGTGTTTATACTTTGCAAAATCTGACATCAGGCACATGGCTTAGTATCAGCTATCGTGACACATTTTTTATGCATGCTCCCTATGTGTGTAATATATTAAGCATATAACTGAAAGCACATGTGTTTTGAAATAAAAATGTGAGACGTGTTTACTTAATTCCATTTAACTGAAGCTAATACTTCATTTTTATGACTTTCCTGTTATCTATTTGTGTGTCTGCCTGAAAGCCCCAGACTACCCAGCCTTGTTTATTTTCAGCGACTAAAAAGTGAACTGAGACTCATGTTTTTAAAAGCACTATGGAAACTCCAGAAAATTCAAATAATAACTTTATCTCTGGCATGATTTTAAATTAAACAGTTTTATTTGTTCTTATTTCTCCCAGATTTGTTCATTGCATATTTTTATTCTAGAGATTCTAGACTGGTTCTTTCTTGCAGCTTCATTATTCTTAATTATTTTTGAGTTTGAAATTATCTACAATGTTAATTTCACCTCCTCCAAATTTACCCTTTTAGTAATGAGAAGTCAAACTTCCCTGGTTCAAATTCTAGCTTTACCACCTATTAACTATGTACCCTGGAGCAAATGATTTAATTTTTTCTAAGATTCAGTTTCATAATCTACAGATGAAGGCTAATAATAGTACTTATTTTATGGTACAGATGAGGGACCATAAGGAAAGCTGAAGGCCAAGCACAAGCTAGCACCCCCACTTCCCATCAGGGGGGATATGGTGTGATATTCCTCAAGCACTCATGACTGCCCAAGAACAAAAGAAAGGAAAGAAAACAAATGATTAACTGATAGATCACAGTCATACAGGCCATGGGTCTCCACTGGTTTACAAATGTCTTAGTAAATTATAAGAAAATGGCAATCTTATCAATAGCCTAATCTCCAGAAACCTACAAACTCAGTTTCCTAGAGTCCCTAGTATCACCCTCTCCTCCATAGTGATGTGGGGAACAAAGGTAAGAAGGAAATGGCAGATAAAATTAAGTTTCCTTATAACCTGCAGTTCAATGACAAATAGTTGAGGCAGACAGAAAAGGAACTCCCTACTGTCTTAATGTTAATACTTTGCTAGAAGGAAAAACCACCTTAGCTTGACAATAGCTAGGCCTCCAGCATCCTGTGAGTCTTCTTTAGCATATGAAAATCCCTTTGGAAACTTTTCCTAGACTTTACCTTCTCCAACTCCATAGTATATAACCAGTCTCTCCTCAGGGTCCTGGGGCAGCTCTTTCTGCCCATGGGTTCTTCCCCGTGCTTTAATAAAATCACCTTTTTGCACCAAAGATGTTTTCAAGAATTCTTTCTTGATCACTGGCTCTGAATCCTACCACCACTCCCAAACCTCATCAGTATTATTATGCATATTAAATGAGTTTTTAAAAAATTAAGTTCCTAGCTCAGTGTCTGGTACATAGTTGAAAAATGTTCTCTATTTTAACAATACCATGCCCACTTTCCTCACCTCCTTTCAGTGGAGTAGCTGACCATTCCTTCCACACCGTGATAAGAATGGAGGTGCTCCACTGTGTTTCAGTCAACTTGAATTAATGTGCTTTATTATTTTCCCTTAATTCTGCTTATAAGTGGACTTGCTTACCATACCTTATAAGGTATAAGTAAGAACAATTTTACCAATCTGACTTAACAATTTGTTAAAGTGCTAAGATTGTGAGGAAATACAGAAAACTCAGGAAAAGCCAATGTGTGTAATTATGAGTATTAAATGTTATAGTTCATATTTTGAAAATTATTTATAGTTGAGTTAGAGATACTTTTGGCCCTCAATAATTTTTAATTTTTTTATTTTTTAAATTTACATCCAAATTAGTTAGTATATAGTGAAACAATGATTTCAGGAGTAGATTCCTTAATGCCCCTTACCCATTTAGCCCATCCCCCCTCCCACAACCCCTCCAGCAACCCTCAGTTTGTTCTCCATATTTATGAGTCTCTTCTGTTTTTCCCCCCGTCCTATTTTTGTATTATTTTTGTTTCCCTTCCCTTATGTTCATCTGTTTTGTCTCTTAATGTCCTCATATGAGTGAAGTCATATGATTTTTGTCTTTCTCTGACTAATTTCACTTAGCATAATACCCTCCAGTTCCATCCAAGTAGTTGCAATGGCAAGATTTCATTCTTTTTGATTGCCAAGTAATAGTCCATTGTATATGTATACCACATCTTCTTTATCCATTCATCCATAGATGGACATTAGGGCTCTTCCCATACTTTGGCTATTATTGATAGTGCTGCTATAAACATGGGGGTGCATGTGTCCCTTCAAAACAGCACACCTGTATCCTGTGGATAAATGCCTAGTAGTGCAATTGCTGGGTAGTAGGGTAGTTCTATTGTTAGTTTTTTGAGGAACCTCTATACTGTTATCCAGAGTGACTGCACCAGCTTGCATTCCCAGGCCCTCAATAAAATTTTTAATTAAAAGTTAAACTACAGAATAGTGAGCTCACAGCGATAAGCAGAAGTACCAAGACATGTGGCATCTTATAATGTTCTTTTAGTGCCCTTTCTCTTGATGGATTAAATCATTTACATTGACTTTTCTTTTTAAATTTTGTTTTTTACTTGTTTTGAAAGAGAGAGCCCGAGCAGGGGAGGGACAGAGAGAGAGAGACAGGGAGAGAGAATCCCAAGCAGGGTCCACACTGTCAGTGCAAAGGCTGATGCGGGGCTCGATCTCAGGAACCATGAGATCATGACCTGAGCTGAAGTCAGACACTTAGCTGACTGAGTCACCCAGGGACCCATACAGTGACTTAAACAGTATAAGCTAAATAGCTGCACACAATTACTTTCAGTCTTCAAGGCTTCAGCATCTTCTAGACAAGAAAAAAAAAAGCTACTTTCAGAAGTGTCATGTAGTACAATCAACTACATTACAGTACTAAACGAGTTATGTAGCAGGCTTATTTTGAAGAGTTATCAATACAATCAACAAAATAACCACATTTATTATAATCTATTAATTAACTTTAAAAGGTTATGTAAAAAGAGAGTTCCACATCAAGTATTGCAACAGTATTCCATTTGCCTCTTTGATGAAGTACAACTCCTGTTTTGATCTCTCCAGCCTCATCCTCTCTCACACCAGTGCATCTTGTGGGTTCTATCCCAGTCAGTTCCTCACGGAAGCTTGCAGGGCTCTCTTTGAATGAGCGCCCTTGGAATGGCTTTCCCTTTGTTTTGTACTCTTTTTTTTTATTCCCTAGGTCTTGGTTTCAGGTCTTTCTCTGAGGGAGTCTCATATTTATAATCTGTCCTGCAAATTATCAACCAAAGAGTCTGCCAGCCACACTGCTGTGATTACATTACACCCTCAAATGACTACCTGTAGTTCTCCAAATCAAGCATGCATTTGTGTCTGTTGTGTTTTAAGACATTCCACCAACTGCCCTCACTTGACATATCTTATCTAACAAGTCCATTTGCCATGTTCTGGGGAAAGTTGCAACCAGACGAGGCCCAGGAGACCGTATTGCCTAGAAAAGGATGATTCTCTACATATATCAACTTTTACCACCTCTCTGTCTGCACTCCTACATTTTGGGATCTCTTACATACTCACATAAATAAAAAGAAAGCATAGTTATTCTATAGATAGTTGTTCAAAGATCATGGTACGCAAGCAAGTCTACAGAGTAATGGCAAAAGTATAAAGAAAAAAAGGTAAACAGACATATATTTGGCCTTTGTAATCGTGCAAGGATTAAGAAGACCAAATGACTTAGACATATTATATTTATCCCATAAAAATATGCACCAATAATCATAGCATAAAATTTTGGTTACCAATAGAGACTGGATTGATGAGATGATTAGATATGGCACAGTTTATATAAGGACACATTTTGAACACTGAAATTTGGACAGTTTTGAGGAAATGAAAGCTGAATTGGAACTGAAGAAAAGAGGCAGTAAAAAAGGTAGGAGTATGGACTATGTGGGAAGACTCTGAAGCAGAAACGAATTCAAAGAATTAATTGTCACCATTAAACTTTTCCAAGATCTTCCCCTCTGTTCTCTGATGAATCCATATAGAAACACTGTAACTTTGGACCATAAACAAACACTAGGTTGAGAGCTATAGGATATTAAGTGATAATTTCCCTTTTTTTCTTCATAGTTACAGTGGAATATCTGCTACCAAATCACAAGAAAATAATCTCAGGGAAAATGAAGTTTCAATGATGGAGAAGGTGTTATGCTATTAATTGGTCTGAAAGCTATTTGCTTTTGTGCTGAAAACCACAAACATGTTAGGAACCCCTAGCTTATTTCATCAACAGTTAATATTTATAAAAAGCTGTTCAGGGCCATCCTGGAGTTAACAGCAATTTTAAGAGTTTGTAGTAAAAGTGTATGCACCTGATACAGAAAGAGCATCATCAGTTCAATACCTGAGATAGAAAATCCCTGTTAAAGTAATAAAAAAAAAAAAAACCAAACCATGACTAATGAATATCTGCCAAAAGAAAATCTGAGAGTTCCATTAAAGGATTCATATTGTAATGATAAAGAAGGAGGTGATTAGTCTGAGATGGGTCAAAATGGAACTCAGGAAGCAGTCAACATATGTCAAAATTAAAGGACAGTGAGAACAGGGACTGGTAAAAGATAGAGAAATTACTCTAGTTCCACATCTGGTAGAGGATTTTCTGAATAAACCTGTCTTTAGGTCCTGTTAGAGAACTACTCAGCTGGATCTACCAGGCGAGGTCTTAGAAATTTTCATTTAAAAAAAAGATCCTTAAGGTAGGTGTGGGGCAGTGCTAGATGCAATATAAGAGGATTCTGAACTGACTTCCTTCCACAGATACGCCGTATCTACAGCTACATGTAGAAAAAACTCTGAAAATGACTTGAAGACTAATTGAAGACATGCTTCGCATCAAGCAAGAAAAGGGCCACATCAAAGCAGGCAGGAGAGGTAGAGTCTCATCAAACATTCTGCCTCTGACACAGCAACACACAATCAGGAGGGATTTCACAAATCTGAAACTTCTCCCTGGGGAGCAGAGTTTGTATTCCATATCAGAAACCCCAACCCTTAAGTCCTACACCTTTATATCATATACCCCAATCCTTAAAACAGCCCCCAAAACATCTGGCTTTGAAAACCAATAGGGTTTGTGTCCATGACACTTGGGTAAGGTTGCTGTGAACAGCAACACTGCTCTTGAAGGGCTTTCATGCAGTCTCACTCGCCCCAGGGCCCAGGGCAGAATCAGCAGTTTGTAAAGCCCTCAGCCTATATGTGAAGGAGATTCACTTACTAATCTTAAAGCATCTACTGGAGGAGTAGGGGCCTGGTGGATTCTCTCCAGAGATGGAGGTTTTGCCAACACCATTTTTGTACTCTCCTTGTGCCTCACTAAAGCTGGCAGGAGATGTCTTATACTCTTCTTCTGCCTTGCTAAAGCTGGCCAGCTATATGCTGTCTACAGGGGACCCAATCAGATGTAAGGACGCATACAGACTAAAAGTGAAGGATGGAAAAAGATGTTCCATACAAATAGAAGCCAAAGGAAAGCTGGGGTAGCTATACTTGTAACAGACAAAATAGACTTTAAAACAAAGACTGTACAAAAAGCAAAGAAAAGCATTACATAATGATAAAGTTGTCAATCCAAGAAGATATAAAACTTATAAATACTTATGCAATGCACATAGGAGCACCTGATATATAAAATAAATATTCACAGACCTAAAGGAAGAGATAGACAGCAATACAGTAATAGTAAGGGACCTTAATACCCCACTTACATCAACGGATAAATCATCCACACAAAAATTAAATAAGGAAATACTGGCCTTAAATTACACATTAGACTACATGGACTTAATATATACAGAACATTCCATCCCAAACCAGCAGAATATACACTCTCGTCATGTGCACATAGAACATTCTCAAGGACAGATGACCTGTTAGGACAAAGAATAGTTCTTAATATTTTTTTTAAAGGAGACAGAAGTTTATTGAATACATTCCAAGGAAGCAGCAAACAGGACAGTAAAGAAGAGACTGTCTGCCATGAGGTGGTGGTGAGGGGCCATAGCTGCAGGGCGAAGTGAGTAGGAATTTTCCTTGAGTCTCAATAAATTTAAGATTTCCTGACTACAATGGTATTAAATTAGAAAAGAACTACAAGAAGAAACCTGGAAGAATTACGAATAGGTGGAGATTAAACAACATGCTGCTGAACAGCCAATGGGTCAATGAAGAAATCAAATGAGAAATCGAAAAATATCATGAGAAAATGAAAGTGAAAAGCAATATATCAAAATGTATGGCTTGCAGCAAAAGCAGTTCTAATAGGGACCTTCACAGCAATAAAGTCTATACCCAAGAAAGAAGAAAAATCTCAGTCTAACTATATACCTCAAGCAACTATAATGAAGCACAAAGTAAGTAGAAGGAAGGAAATGACAAAGATCA
This sequence comes from Lynx canadensis, assembly GCF_007474595.2. Lineage (NCBI taxonomy): Eukaryota > Metazoa > Chordata > Mammalia > Carnivora > Felidae > Lynx > Lynx canadensis. Next base: position 104,183,194 of record NC_044304.2, read on the forward strand.
GAGAGGAAATAAATGAAAAAGAGACTAAAAAGGAATAGAAAAAAATTAATGAAACTAAGTGCTAGTTGTTTGAAAATAACAAAGTTCACAAGTCTTTAGCTAGACTGACCAAGAAAAAATAAATAAAATAAAATAAAATAAGAAATGAAAGAGGTGTTACAACTGACATCACAGAAATATGAAGAATCACAAGAGACTATTATGAATAATTACATGCCAACAACATGGATAAGTTCGTAGACACACACAACCTTCTAAGACTGACCATGAAGAAATAGAAAATATGAAGAGACCAATTACTAGTAAGGAGACTGAATGAGTAATCAAAAACCACCCTATAAGCAAAGTCCAGGACCAGATGATTCACAGGTGAGTTCTACCAAACATTTAAAAATTAATACTAATTTTGTCAAAGTCTTCTAAAAATTGCAGAGATGGAAATGCCTTCAAACTCATTTTATGAGGCCAGCATTACTGATATCAAAACCAGAAAGGCCACCACACACAAAAAAGAAATTACAGGCCAGTATCCCTGATGAGCATAGATGCAAAAATCCCCAACAAACCAATTCAACGATACATTAAAAAGATCATACACCACGATCAAGTGGAATTATTCCGGAGATGAAAAGATGGTTCAACATCTGTAAATCAATCAACATGATATACCACATTAACAAAGGGGGAAAAAAAAAAACACATGATCATCTCAACAGATGCAGGAAAAGCATTTGACAAAATTCAAAATTCATTAATGATAAAAACTCTCAACAAAGTGGTGTATAAAGAAAACAAACATCAGCATAATAAGGCCATATATGATAAGCCACAGCTAACATCATACTCAATAGTGAAAAGCTAAAGCGTTCCTCTAAGATCAGGAACCAGACAGTGCCACTCTTGGCACTTTTATTCACACAGTATTGGAAAGCCCTAGCCAGACCAATAAGGTAATAAAAATAAAGAAAAACCATCAAAATTGAAAGGAATAAGTAAAACTGTCAGTATTCATGGATTACATGATTTTATATATGGAAAACTCTAAAAAGTCCACCAAAAAATTGTTAGAGCTACTAAATAAGTTCAGTAAAGTTGCAAGATACAAGATCAATATACAAAAATCTATTGCATTTCTACACAGTAGCATAAAACTGTCAGAAAGAGAAATTAAGAAAGCAATCCCATTTATAATTACATCAAAAAGAATATACTATCTAGGAATACAGTTAATCAAGGACGTGAAAAACCTGTACTGTGAAAACTATAATAGACTGTGATGGAAGAAAGTGAAGGAGACACATATAAATGAAAGATGTTCCATGCTAAAGGATTGGAAGAATCAATATTGTTAAAATGTGCATATAGGCCAAAGAAATCTACAGATTTAATGCAATCCCTATGAAAATTCCAATGACATTTCTCACAGAAACAGAACTAACAATCCTAAAATTTGAACGTAAACACAAAAGACGCTGAATCGCCAAAGCAATCTTGAGAAAGAAGAACAAAGTTGGAGGTCTGATGTTCCCTGATTGCCAACTGTGTTCAAAGCTATAGTAACCAAAATAGTAGGTATTGGCATGAAAACAGACATATAGATGAATGTAATAGAATAGAGACCCTAGAAATAAACTCACACATATATGGTCAATTAATTTACAACAAAATGGGGAAGGATAGTTTTTTCAATAAATCTTGTTGGGAAAACTGGACAGTCACGTACAAAGAATGAAACTATTGTCTTATATCCTATACAAATCTTAACTCAAAATGGATTGAAGACTGCAGTGTAAGGACTAAAACCATAAAACTCCCAGAAGAAAACATAAGTGGTAAGCTTTTTGATATTTTACTGACAGTGATATTTTTAGATCAGACTTCATTTTCCAAAGAAGACATACACATGGCCAACAGACACATGAAAAGATACTCAACATCACTCATCAAGGAAATGCAAATCAAAACCACAATGAGATTATCACCTTGCACCAGTCAGAATGGCTAGAATCTAAAAGACAAGAAATAATAAGTGTTGACAAGGATGTGGAGAAAAAGGAACCCTCTTGCCCTCTTGAGGTGAATGTAAATTGGTTTAGCCAATGTGAAAAGCAGTATGGAGATTCCTCAAAAAATTAAAAATAGAGCCACTATATGATGAAATAATTCCACTACTGGTATATACGCTCCCCCCCACCCCCAAATTAAAATACTAATTCAGAAAGACATATGCATTTTCATGTTCACTGCAGGATTAACACAATAACCAAGATATGGAAAGAACCTAAGTGCCTATTGATGGACAAATGCATAAAGGAATATATATATATATATATATATAATATATATATATATATCAACATAATATTATTCAACCACAACATAGCGTGGGACCTTGTCATATGCAACAACATAAGTGGAACTTGAAGACATTATACTAAGTGAAATAAGCCAGAGAAAAACAAATACCATATGATTTCACTTACATGCGGAATGTAAAAACAAAACAAATAAACAAATCAAAATGAAACAAAACCAAACTCAACAATACAGAGAAACAATATTTGTGGTTGCCAAAGGGGAAGGCGTTGTGAGGTGGGCTAAATGGTTGAAGGAGGTTAAAAGATATAAATTCAGTTATAAAATAAATAAGTCATGGGAATGTAATTAGAGCATGTGATGAACAAATTGTCTATTTGTATACAATAGTACTATATTGTACTATATTGTATATACTATATTGTATATTGTATATAATATTGTATATACTATACTGTATACAATATACAATAGACTATACTGTATATACTATATTGTATATTGTATATTTGAACATTGCTAAAGGAATAAATCTTAAAATTTCTCTTCACAAGAAAAAGAAATTTTATAAGTATGTATGTGATGGATGGGATCTAGACTTGTTGTAGTGATTGTTTCACAGTGTATATAAATATTATATCATTATGTTGTATAACTGAAATATAATGTTATATGTCAATTCTCCCCTCAGTTACAAAAAAAAATTCTAAACACCTCCATTACATATCTTAACACCTCTATCCCATCACATAATACCATCTTTCTCTCTCTCTCTCTCTCTCTCTCTCTCTCTCTCTGGTGAAAACATTTATGATTTACTCTATTAACAATTTTCACATATATAGCACAGTAATGTTTATAGTCACAATGCTGTGCATTAGGTCCCCAGAACATATTCACCTTCTAACTGGAAGTTTGTATTTTTTGACCAATATCTTCCCATTTCCTCCACCCCCAGTTTTGGGGAACCACCATTGTATTTGTTTCTTCAAGTTCAGCTTCTTTAGATTCCACATATAAGTGAGATCATACAGCATTTGTCTTTCTAATTTCACTTAACATAATGCTAACACCATGGTGACTCATATTGCAATATGTAAGTGCATCAAATAAATATCTTGTACATCTTAAAGTTACAAAATGTTGTGTGTCAATTATATATCTACATAGTTGGAGGTAAAAAAAAAAAAAAAAAAAAAAAAAATCCCTGAATGATTCTGATACATCAGTGTGTAGAAGGCATTTGATCTACTTATTCCTGATTAAATTCCAATATGTTGGAAGAAAGAGTTAATGGAACCAAATTCTCAAAATCTTATTTGTGACTAGAATTTAGATAAACATATTTAATTAAAAATAAAAAGTGTTGGCCCATTGTACCATCTTAACTTATCTCAAATACTCTTTTTGTTGTTTATCTAAGCAATGATTGAAGGGCAATGATTTACGTATTTTAAGGAGACATAAGTAATCAGAGTGGGATCATTTTTACTTCATAGTCTTCTATGAACAAAGTAATGAAGTTTTATAGTAGAGGTTTCCTAACAGAGACATTTGGGGGTAATATCTTCTAGTTTATGTTAGGGGGATTATTTAATCATGAATCAATAAAATACAATTGCTGCTCTGAAGAATACATACACACACACACACACACACACACGCACCCTTAAATCAATACACACATAATATAATTTGATCCAAAATCTAAAAGCAATAATACATCGTGGAATGTACATTTGTGGGAATTTTGCTCTTACAGGAGTAAATATATTCTAAAACTGGAAAGTAACTAGATTAGGCTAAAGATACTGTACAATTTTCTCATGTAACTATGGTGGTGCTGTTCCTTTGGCAGGGATGCTGATTTTTAAAAAGAAAACAATTGCATCTGTGAAGATGGGTGGGTCAGTGTGAGTGCCTTGTGTTTGTGAACATTTTGTTAAATACTATGAATAAAATCCCTGGGTGCAAATCAACAACTGACTTACAAGTCCTGTCCTCTTAATTTTCAGTGTTCTCATCATAATTCAAAAGTAGATAAAGTAAAACAAACAAACAACCTAATGCAATTGAGTCTTAAACTTCTTCCCAATACGGATCTACTTACACATGTAATTCAAGGTAAGATGACCTAACATATTTCTTCAATGTTTCTTTTCTTCCTCTCTCTCTTTTTTTAACTTTATTTATTTATTTATTTTTTTCCCACGTTTATTTATTTTTGGGACAGAGAGACAGAGCATGAACGGGGGAGGGGCAGAGAGAGAGGGAGACACAGAATCGGAAACAGGCTCCAGGCTCCGAGCCATCAGCCCAGAGCCTGACGCGGGGCTCGAACTCACGGACCGCGAGATCGTGACCTGGCTGAAGTCGGACGCTTAACCGACTGCGCCACCCAGGCGCCCCTATTTATTTATTTTTGAGAGAAGGCAGGGAGAGGTAGAGAGAAAGGGAGACAGGGAGAGGGAGAGAGAGAGGGGGGGGAAGTTTTTGCTTTTTCTTTTTCTTTTTCTCTTTCTCTTTCTCTCTTTCTCTCTCCCTCTCTCGCCTTCATCTCTCTCCCGTCTCTCCTCTCTCTCTCTCTCCAGAGAGAGACAGAGAGAGAATTCCAAGCGGGCTCTCACTGGACCTCACACTGTAAGATCATGACCTAAGCCGAAATCAGGAGTTGGAGGCTTAACTGACTGAGCTACCCAGATGTCCCTTGATGTTCCTTTTCTGTTTAAAAATCTGATAGTTTTATGCTATTACATAAAAAGAAAGGAAATACTTTTAAATACCAACTACGTGCCAAGCAAATGATCATCACAAGCAAGTCAAGAGGTGAATATTTTTTTAAATCACATCTTGCACATTGAAATAGAGAATCAAATAGCTTTCCACCCATTGCCTCAAGTCATCTGCTACTTAATGGTAGATGCAGGATTTCAAGCCCAGATTCCTAGTTTCCAAAGCTCATATTCTCTCCATCATAACATGATACATTTCAGGCACAAGCATCTGGCAGGTACTTGATTAAACCCCTGGCAAAATAAGTGGGTGTATATCTTACCTTCATCTATGTACTACAACACCTTCCAAAACACACTTTTCCTCTTTCCTTTTGGAACATAACCTACTCCTAAAATGTACCAATTGTACGCAGAATATTATATTCTGGAAATCATAAATAGTATACATTTGAGAAATTTACACAGTACAGATAAAACTTTTTCATAACTGGATATTTAATTTCTTTGGGGGATTACTCTTCTATGCAGTATAATTGTTTCTTCTGGCATTTCAGCAACGCATTTATGAGCAACTTGACCTTTGATACATTTTTCTTTTCAAACTTATAGCTTGATAATTTCCAGAAACATTACATTCAGGAGAGTTGAAAAAAGCAAAACAAAACAACCAAAATAACTCTGGGTTACAAAACAATGCTTTTTCAGATGAAATTATATTTGATTTTTTTACTTTGATTTTATTTTGATTTATTTTAACGCCCTCCATATATATGCTGTTTTACATTGTACCTTCATAATCTGTGGTTCAGAATATATGCAATACTTAGGTAAGCAAGCTTCTGGGAGGCATTGGCCCTGTATGCTCATGAGGATATATGTTAAAAAAAGGCAAATAAATAAAGAAGAGGAAAAGATAGCACCTACACATGTGAACTCCTTTGCTAAAAATCAGCTTGAATACTAGGGAAACCATGCTCACATTCACTTATAAACTGGCAGCTCTCTTACTCCCCAATTCTATAGTAGCTGCTAAACTGTATTATTGAAGACAACATAAAATCAATTTGAATACTATCTATTGTCAAACCATATCTTCAAGCATTGGATGCCAAGATAATGTTCTCTAGAAGCCATTAAAAAAAATCAAAACCATTACTGAATTAGAGAAATCTTAAAAAGTGCTTGGCTTATGTGTACATTCGAAAGATGGAACGGAGGCTGCCTATTTGATCAAACAAGGAGAGAAGATACAGGCAGAATGAATTCCATAGCTAATGTGCTGAGACTTTTGAAGTCTTTACCCTGAGGGCAGGAATAATAAGCTACTCTGCTTGGGTTTAGATGGACTTACAAAGCCAGAGGGAAAATGGATGAGATGGAATAGACAGAATCGAAATAATAGGGGATTTGGGGAGTTAAGATTTTTAGACAAGTTAAGTTAGTAGAAAATCAGTGCAAAGAATAACAATAGAGACCCAAAGAGGAGAATCGTGTCAGCTTTTCTTGAGATCATAAATTTTTTAAGTGATAAAATTCTAGTGAGTCAGAAGGATGAAGAAATGGCTACATTCTTATGTGAATATCATGGCTGCTGCTTTCCAGTCTACAAAACATAAACATAAAAATCACAGTCTGGAACTGAAATTGCTGCCATTTATGAGCATTGCTATGTGTAGGCAACTGGCTTTACAGGTGTAATTCTCCCAACAATCCTATGAGATGGACACAATTATTATACCCACATTCCAGAGAAGGAAACCTAAGGCAAGGAAGCTGAGTACATGCGGCTAAGGTTACACTAGGCGTGTTTCTACTAGTGTGAGTGACCCGACTGATTTAACTACCCTATTGTGCGATTCTCCGCAGAACACTCTTCTGTGCCTATCATCAGAGAGATGTGGAAAGTACAGATGTGTGGAGATCTAGTGTAAAGATTAGGAAATGAAGCCCGCAGAAAAGACAAGACTTGCTCAAGGTCACACTGTAAATTAAAACAGAGTTGGGTTTCCAAGACTAATCCAGGGACCAAATGGACTTGCAGTTTAGGGATGGAACATTTGTTATTTTCTCATGTATAAGGCCATCACAGAGACTACCTCACAGCATCGTGCTCAATTATCTGATGTACCAAGAAAACACAAATAAATTACACTTCTCTCAAGGGCCCAGATACTTATGCTATGTAAACTGCTTACAGTCATCTTGAGAAGCACTGAAAATTGTCTCGTTTTACAAGGAAACTGTACAGATCAAATATAAAAGCAGGAAATCTCACTCAAAACATGCACAATGGATTTTTCTTGAAAGCGAAACCAAAACAAACCAAGACGTTCGGGCCAGCCCAGAGCAAAGCTGAAGTCAACAGCTTGGGGGCGGAAAAGATAACAATGCTATAGGCCTTATAATAACAATCACTGAATCTATGTAAATAAAGGTACCTAACTAAACAGTAGTGAGACTTCAAGACAGAACACAACAGAGGTGCCCTGAGCCCAGAAATTAAAATATCCAAAATAAATTAATAAGGTAATTTTAATGGATAGGCAAGATGTTCTAAGTACATCTCCCAAGGTTTAAAAAATAAATGGTATTGATAATAAATCACAATTCCACTTCAACTAGGAGACATTAGAAATAAGGTACTTCCTAAGAAAGCAGTTCAACAAAGTCAGTTTTCCTAATCCATAACTGTTTCAAAATTAGCATGGACAACACTGATCATCCTTTTGGTAAACACATCTTTTGTGGTACCAGGCGATGTCAAAATCTTCAATACTTATGAGCACCTTCTGTTCAGAAAATGTTTACCTTTGTTTTATGTAGGAGGGACCTAGTCCAGACTGCTACTGATGCAGGCATGTTTCAGGAGCCCCTGACTGTCAACTCAACTATGGGCATCACATGCCCATTTGGTTCAATGGGCAGTTAAGTGGGTTTGATAGGGATATCATTGCCTAGGAAAAGTCTTGAATTTACGAAACTTAGAGGATAACAAATTCAATTACACTTTGAAAGAAGTAGAACTGAGTATCCTCAATACCAGAGGATTAAAATACATTGATAAAAGGAAATAATTAAAATTCTGAGGCTCATTTCATCAGCTATCCTAATTTCTTCTCCTTAAATTGTCTTTCAAATAATGGTCACTAATTCCAAAAATCCATTCTAATATTTGATATGAGAGTCTAATTTCCTTTTTCCTTTCAATTTAAAGTAGTAATAATTTAGGTATTCAAAAGAATTCAGCTAAAACTTACATTTTTTGAAAATTAACATTACATTTTAAAGGAACTTTTTTTTTTTTTCAATTCAAAGATTTGATAGGATACTTCAAGGACAGAAGGCCAGTAGTTCGGGGCACCTGGGTGGCTCAGTCGTTAAGTGTCCAACTTCAGCTCAGGTCATGATCTCATAGTTCATGGGTCGAGCCCCATGTGGGGCTCTGTGCTGACAGCTCAGAGCCTGGAGCCTGTTCGGATTCTGTCTGTCTCTCTCTCTGTCCCTCCTCCACTCTCACTGTGTCTCTCTCTCTCAAAAATAAACAAACATTAGAAAAAATTTTTAAAAATTTAAAAAAAGAATGCAAAGTAGTTCTTGCACTTGAATTGGGGAGAAAGCTTGGCCATGGATCGAGCACCAAAATTAAAAGTGGGCATTTCGAACATATATTTGAGGCAAAAAAATCAAACGCACTAGACCATTTATAAAATAAAAAGCCTTACAACTGAGGGAGAATCATCTTTTCCCATCAGAGGAAAAAAAACCCCAGGAATTTATATACACTGGCATGTTCAGTGAATAGGGTTACGGGGAATTTTACATGGTTAAAAGTGAGCTAAGGATTTCAGGGGCATCTAGGTGGCTCAGTTGGGTTAAGCATCTCTTGATTTCAGCTTAGGGTCATGATCTCGTGGTTCGTGGGGTTTGAGCCCACATCGGGCTCTGTGCTGACAGCTCAGAGCCTGGAGCCTGCTTCAGAGTCTATGTCTCCTCCTCTCTCTGCCCCTCCCCTGCTCATGCTCTGTCTCTCTCAAAAATAAATAAACATTAAAAAAAGTTAAAGAAAAAAAAAAAAAAGAAGGGTCCTCGAGCACAGGCACAGGTCTGGAAGCAGGATTAAAGCAGAGATATCAGTGCATACAGATAATTTAAGTTTGTGAAGAGGCACTACAAAGTACAAGTGTTTCGATGTTTGATTTTTCAAGTTTTTCTGTTAAGTAGATATTTTCTTAGCAGAGGAGAACGCATTTTACTACTAATTATAAGGACCCCCCTGGATTCATACGGCTATTAATTACATTTGTCTCACCTGTACCTGATTATTTCATTACTGATTGGGCTCCATTCTAGGTGCCAGCTTCTACTCTTGTTCTTTCCACTCAGCAGCTGGAACAATCCTCTTAAAACAGAGTTCAGGTTCCATCATTCATTTGCCGAAATTTCCCACTGGCTTCCGATTAACACGGGATTCTTTCCCAACTCCTAGAAAGGGCCTCTACGATCTGGTTCTTGGCTGCCGCGACCCTTTTTCTGCTGCCTCACTCTGTTTCAGCCACACTGGCCTTTGTGATCCATGCTCTTGGACAGCTTCTCCTGACCGGGCTCTTCTTCTGGATGTGTTACTTTTCTCTCTGGTATGTGCTTTGCTTGGTCCCTCGTGACAAGTCCTCTGAATCCTTCCCTGAGACAGGCCTTGCCTGACCATTCTCACTAAAATACTTTTCTCCCCACTCATAGCCTCCATCACTACACCTTCTTTGTTTTCGCTTCAAGGTACCTGTTACAATTTTTTTCCGTTGATGCATTGGTGTCTTTTTGTGTGTTCTGTTCTGTCTCTTTCCTTTAGAATGCACGGACTACAAAATCAGGGATATTACCTGTTCACCTCTCACTGCAATACCTCTAAGGATCAAAAAAGGATTGGCAGAAGGTACAAGCTTATTAAACATATGCTGAGTAAATAAATGAATGTACCTGACAAGGGCACTTATAGTAAGGGACAAGAAAAAGACAGCCTAATTAAAAAATGGTCAAAGGACTGTAGAGGCATTTCTCCAAAAAAATATACAAATTTCCAACAAGCACATGAAAAAGATGCTTAATTTAACAGCATTGGCATAGGGAAATGCAAATAAGCCCACGATGAGATACCACTTCACACTCACAACGATAGTCATGATACAAAAAGGGGACAAGAACAAGGTTGTCCTTTGAGGAGGTAGATGCACAGGAAACCCTCACACACTGCAGGTATGCACATAAAATTGTGCAGCCTGTGGAAACTCCATAAAACTGAGCAAAACAGTTTAGCTATCCCTCAAAAGGTTAAAATAGAACTAGCATATGGCCCTGAAATTCTACTCCTGGTATATGCTCAAGAGAATTGAGAGCATATATGTACATAAAAACTTGCATACAGCAAGTTCACAGCAGCACGTTCACAGTAGTCAGTGGAAACATCTAAATAAATGTCCATGAAGAGAAGGAGTGGGGGGATATGGAATATTACTCACCCATTAAAAAGGGATGAAGTACTAATACATGCTGTAATGTAGATGAATTCCGAAAACATCATGCTAGAGGCCAAAGAACCATACGATCCTATCATATGATTCCATTTTTGGAAATATTCAGAATAGGTAAATCGATAGAGACAGAAGGCAGATCGGTGGTCATCATGGGCTGGGGGCGATAAGGACACAGGGAGTGACCTGCTTAATGGCTATAGGGGTATTTGTTGGGGGGTGATGAATACTTTAGAAATAGAAATGGTAGTTGTACAACATTGTGAATGTACTAAATGCCACTGATTGTACATTCTGAAATGATTACTCTCATGTTATGTGCATTTACTTCAATTTTAAAAATTCTATGGTTTATAACAGTATACAAAAGGCCCTTAGGATCTGGTCCTTACTATGTTTCTATTACTCACCACCCTGCCTCAATTTACCTCCCCTATATGTACACACACACAACCACACCACACACACACACACACACACACACACAGTCTCTCTCACAAACTCTTTCTCCCTTCTCTCTCTCTCCTCTCTCTCTCTCTCTCTCTCACACACACACACAAACACACACACACACTGTGTCTCACACACACAACAGTCTCCTTACTCTCTCTCTCTCTCTCTCTCTCACACACACACACACCCACACCACACACACACACACCCTCAGCTCCAGACGCTGTGCCCCCTGCTATCCCTCACACCTGCTAAGTATGTTCCATGTTGGGAGTAGGTTCACACTCTCCCCTCACTTGACAATTCCCACAGCAGCTGCCAAGGCTTATTTCTGACTTTCTTTCTGGCTCTGCTTAAATGTTTTCACCTTGAGGGGAGCCTGGGTGGCTCAGTTAAGCATATGACTCTTGAATTTTGGCACAGGTCATAATCTCATGGTTTGTGGGGCAGTCAACCCTGTGTCGGGCTTCTGCACTGACAGCATGAAGCCTGCTCGGAATTCTCTCTCTCTTAAAATAAATAAATAAACATAAATGTTCCACCTTGACTGTGACCACTCAAAATAAAACAATAATACATTCTCCCATCCCTCTCATCCTGTGTTCTTTTTCCCCACCGAATTGATTATATCTGACTCATTATATTTTACTTATTTACTCATCTGTTATCTGTCCCCATCTCCCTAAAATGAAGTCAGACATTATCTTAATCCTGTTATGATCCTTTATATCTAAAACAGTGCCTAACACAGAGTAGGCCATCAGTTAATGTTTACTGAAAAATATCATTTATATAAAGTTCCAGAATAAGTAAACATAAAATGCCCAAGGACACATTCACCTGCGGTAAAACCATATGATAAGGCAAAACCATATGATAAACAAAAATTTATTTAGAAATTCACTCTGGGGAGGGGTTGAGTAGAAGCCAGGGGGATGAGGTCATGAGGGGTCCAGGGAACTTTAATTTTATTAGTAATGTTCTATTTAATTGGATAATGTTTTAATGAGGTGTCTATGATTCATGACATATAACACTGCTTGTGATCTTTTATATACATTCAAATACTTTAGAAAACTTTAAACAGGTTAGTAGTATAATTATTTGGTAACATCTAAAAAATACTAAGTGTACTTAAAACAAAGAAGTTACTTGCTTTCTCCTTTCAAGAATATTATCTTACCCTTTAGAAGAATATAGAGACAGTTTGGCTAGGACCACATGGAGGATCCAAAACTAATAATCACTAACATTTGTGGGAGAAACTAAACCTTTAGTATTATTAGTACATCCTAACTGACCAGGAAGGAGGTTTTCATCCAATCCTGAACACCTTACCAGCTGCTTCATATTTATATTCATTTAAAATTGTTTTCTTCTATACCACCTTATACCTGTCAGAATGGCTAACATGAACAACTCAGGCAACAACAGATGTTGGTGAGGATACAGAGAAAAGAGGATCTCTTTTGCATTGTTTGTGGGAATGCAAGCTGGTGCAGCCACTTTGAAAAGCAGTATGGAGGTTCCTCAAAAAACTAAAAATAGAACTACCCTACAACCCAGTAATTTCACTACTAGGCATTTATCCACGGGATACAGGTGTGCTGTTTTGAAGAGACACAGGCACCCCAATGTTTATAGCACCACTACCAACAATAGCTAAAGTATGGAAAGAGCCCAAGTGTCCATTGACAGATGAGTGGATAAAGAAGATATGCTATGTATATACTCGGCAATCAAAAAGAATGAAATCTTGCCATTTGCAACTACGTGGATGGAACTGGAGGGTATTATGCTAAGTGAAATTAGTCAGAGAAAGACAAATATCACGGCCTCACTCATATGAGACTTTAAGAGACAAAACAGATAAACATAAGGGAAGGAAATAAAAATAATATAAAAACAGGGAGGGGGACAAAACAGAAGAGACTCATAAATATGGAGAACAAACTGAGGGTTACGGGAGGGGCTGTGGGAGGGGGGATGGGCTAAATGGGTAAGGGGCACTAAGGAATCTACTCCTGAAATCATTGTTTCACTATATGCTAACTAATTTGGATGTGAATTTAAAAAATAAATAAATAAAATTAAAATTGTTTTCTTCTGCTTTGAATGGCAAAAAAAAAAAGTGATAAATGAATTTGTAGAAACACCAGCTAGAGAAAAACATTTACATACAATCAGGAATCACATCAGAAAGCCCATCAGAAAACATTAAAACTTTTAATACTAAAAATTATTTTTAGATAAATAAAAATAAAAGTATTTTAATATTAAAATTACTTTAATATTACAAATATTAAAATATTTCAATTGAAAATGGAAAAATGTTGTCATAATTTTAGTCCCTGTTCTAACAATGGAATTTACTTGCTGGAATTTACTCTGGATCAGCCCCAGCTGGCCTTAGAACATTACGGTTAGTTGCTGGGCATGCACTGTTTTAACTTAATATTCATAATTCCACCATGATTGGCAGTGAATAATCACAGGAAATGATGACGGCAAGTTGACCTTATTTTACTACCTGTTATTTATGATGTATCTCTAGTTGACCTCTGACAATTTCTATTTGACTTTACACACTGTGCATTTCTATCTTTTAGCTGAAAGAAGACAATTCCTCTCTGATCTTGTAAATGTTCAAGGCAGACAGTTTAAGTCATAAATTAGCATAAATATCATCAAATATGATGTACCTTCTTAATAAAATTTCACCCATTATCTACTGATCATGAAAGCAACAAAACGCCATTGCATTTAGCTGGATTCATTACCACGTACTGAGTTACTGTTATGACCATTAGGGATCTTATCCATATATATATATTTTGGTTTTAGAGATTAATAAACTGAATTCGGGATGAGAGAAAAGATTTGTCCAGTGTTTTACAGTAAGTACCAGAGTAAGGACTAGAATTCAGGTCTCTTTATTTACATTTCAGTAGTCTTTCCAGTACACCTCTGGCAATGATTTGTATGCATAGCATCCTGGATCCAAGGAGAGACTTTGACAAGTTGCTGAGAAGAAAGAAGCAATATTGCTTTGGCTGAGCCGGATCTTGAGAACTGTGACTGACCAAATGTCATTAAAAGCCTATCAAAGGGGCGCCTGTGTGGCGCAGTCGGTTAAGCGTCCGACTTCAGCCAGGTCACGATCTCACGGTCCGTGAGTTCGAGCCTCGCGTCAGGCTCTGGGCTGATGGCGCAGAGCCTGGAGCCTGTTTCCGATTCTGTGTCTCCCTCTCTCTCTGCCCCTCCCCCGTTCATGCTCTGTCTCTCTCTGTCCCAAAATAAAAATAAACGTTGAAAAAAAAAGCCTATCAAAATACTTCAAGTAGCAGAATCAGTCATGATTTAGAATATACTGTTAGTGAGTAAGCAATGGATGGAAACTGCTTAAACTATATAAATATAAGAAATTTTGGTTGTGGTCATTTTTAAAAAAAGTTATTTGTCAATTCTCCTTCCTAAATTAAAGATTTCTAAGAGCTACTATATCTTCGCATTTTTATTTTAAGCTGTAATCTAGCTACAGTAAAGTCTAATATCTAATTAGTTATTTAGTAAACTTACTGAAAATAAATTCAAACCCAAGAGTTATGGTAATTTCACTCCTAAAATACATACATACATACATACATAAAATATACTCATAAAATAAATTTTAAACTAATGCATAGACTCATTTCTTGAAATTGAAAGGTAGAATCAAGATAAGTAAAGTAGTTGATTAAGCCTCAATATTGTTCCTGTACCCTAGAAATGACTCTGTGAGAATTGATTCATGACTCCAGATGACCTATTGGGGATTTGTTAGCTCTGCCAGAAGAAAAATTACTCAATTGTACTTTGCTGATGTAATATAGCTGCCCATCCCCACCTTCCTGTAAAAAGAAGCTTCCACAAGCCAGGTGACCTTGCTGGTGTGCAAAAATGACTTTGGCTAGGTGCTAAGGCCAATGTCTGGCTTCAGGGTAAAAATGCTAAAAATAATATTTTGGTTTTAAATTCTTAATTATCTGCAAAACTTTTTTTTTCTTTTTCTCAAGAAAAGGATATTTACTGACAATATAAATCTCTACATAATAACCACTCTTTACAGGAGAGATAAGCAAGCAGAATTTAAGTAGCATATTGGAAAGATTACACATGAATTTTTAGTTGAAAATCAGGATACATTTAAGTAATTCATTAGGAGACACCATGTATGTTTATAATGAAATTGAATCTTTGGATATGGTACCAAATGTTCTGTAATCTCAGCACTCTGGTAAGAGGAGGGCATAAGCATCTTTATTTATATTACTGTTATCTATCAGAATTATAGTCATGGTCTCATGAAGACTTTACGTGATGCCAAGGGATAAAAGAGAGAAAGCAATATTATTTTTTCCCCATCCGAATGATTATTTTTAAATGTAAAATGTAACATCATCTGTCACATTCATAGAGTCAATAGTTTGAGCAGGACAAGGTAGACATATTTCCATATAATTAAAATAGGCAGAAAACCACATATCAACATCTACTTATACTGAGATAGTAAAAAGAATGTTTTCCTTCCTGAAACAGCTATGTCATTAAAAATAGATGCATGGAATATAACAAGTACAGGCTATAAAGTAAAAAAAAAAAAAAAAAAAAAAAAAAAAAAAAGGACAGGGAATCAAGTAAGAGAAAAAGAAGAAAGTCTCAACATATTAAAATATTTTGGAGTGAGCTTTTGATTGCCATTTTATCTCAAGTCCATTTTAAGGGAATTCTATTGATCTGAGCTGTCAACGACGACACTATTTGAAACATAACTTCATAAATGCTTTCTATAAAGCACATTTTAAAGATGCATAGAATGAAATACATAGAAGAAAATCTTGTAGTTGGTTTATTTTTCTGATGCTTTATGAAAACTGACAGATATATTTTCTATATGCTAATCTGCATACTTTCCACCCAGATGGATAGGACAGAGTGCTCTGGAGGCAGCACGGAGAAGTGAAAAGAGAAATGACTTCGGAACACAAGGACCTGTGTATAAATAAAAGCCTGATTGCTAGATGTGTCACCTTGGCCACGACATCTAACTTCTCGGAGCCAAAGTGTCACTCTGCTCAGAATCTAGAACACAGCTATTTAAAAATGCTAGGTCCTGTTTGCCTTTTGTTTTTAATCTACCTTCTTACAGTTTAAGCTGGAGAGGCAGACAAATACCCACCTAAGTGTCATGCAAGTCACGATAGAGGTACAAAGAAATCACTACTGGAAGACAGGGGGAAAGCATTTGGCTCTGACTGGGAAGAGTAAAGGAAACTCTGGAGATTGTCTTGGCTTGTGAGAAGGAGTAGAATTCCAAAGGAAAGAGATTGCTAAGAGAGTGTATTCTAAGTTGATGGAGAAGCACAACAGTGTATTTATGACTAAATGATTTGGTTGGGACCAAGCTGCACTCCTGAGCGTGCTGGCACCATTCTAGGTACAATGGTCACATTAGTGAAGAGGATAAGATATTCTTTTCCTGACAAAGTGAAATCAGTTAATTATCCTTGTAGAAGCAAGGAAGAGAAAGTAGAAAACAACCACACAAGCATGTATCAGATATTTTTTTCCGAAACTGTATTACACAAGAAATATTTGCCATATCTGTGCTATGCACTGAGAACTACATGTTGTGGAAAATTAAAAGCCAAATACAGGGGCACCAGGGTGGCCCAGTCGGTTGAGCATCCGACTCATGATTTTTGTTCAGGTCATGACCCCAGGGTCATTGGATTGAGCCCCACAAGCCCCTCATTAAGCCGTAAGTGCTCAGGTTGTGGGCTGAGCATGGAGACTGCTTAGAATTCATTCTCCCTCCACTCCTCCCGGCTCACACACACTTCACGTGCTCTCTCTCAAAAAAAAAAAAGCCAAGTGTATATGACTTGGTTTCTAGAAATATAGTCTAGTCCACGGAATAAAGTGAACTCATTTGCAATCATAAGCAACTTTGTAGCACTATAAATGAAATCAGAGTTAAGAATAGGAGAGGATGGAGGAAGATGTTTCAGTCACAGTATTTTATGATGTTTCCATTTTCACTGTTCATTAAAATAGGCTTCCTGACAACTCTGTATACCAAATCTGAATACATACCAGGGTTAATACTTTTATCTGTTCTCCTGAATGAGGATAAATCATTCAAAGGCTTTGAAGTTAGGTAGACCTGAATTTGAATCTTTTACTTTCATTTTCCAGCTAGAATATTTTTTTTGTTTTTCATATTATGGTTTTACTTATATTTCTATTGAAACATACATATAACATTCTCAAAAATGTATGGCTCAATAGTTATCACAAAGCAAACACCTGGATAGTCATCCCTCAGATCACAAAATAGAACTTTGCCAGCAGCCCTGAAGAACCTGTACCATGTCATGACCTTTCCAACTATTTCCCCTCCCTTCCTCCTTAAAAGTACCCACTAGTGTTATTTTTAACTCAGTCTTTTAGTTTTGCCTGGTTTTGAAAGTCATAAGTTTTTAACATTCTTTACATATTATTGTGAATTTATGCATACATTTCTTTTTGGTATATACTTAGCTGTGGGTTTCCTAAGTCACCAGTGAGGAATGTATTCTTTTTGCCTAGGTGATGGGAAAACTGTCACTTTTCTCCAACTGTATTTCAGAACTCTTTTGCTCTGTATCTTCACTAACTCTTGGTATTCTCTAACTTTTAAAAAAATATATTTATTTTGAGAGAGAGCACGAGCGGGGGAGGAAAGAGAGAGAATCCTAACCAGGCTCCACAATCAGCATGGAGCCCAAATTGGGGCTCTATGACACTACCATGAGATCACGACCTGAGCCAATATCAAGAGTTGGATGCTTAAGTGACTGAGCCACCTAGGTGCCCTGGTATTGTCTAACTTTAATTTTAGCTCTTCTGTGTGACTGTTTGGTAGTATAGGATGTTAGTTTTAACTGGCATTTCCCAGTTACTAATAAGAGTAAGTTTTAATATATTTATTGGCTTAGGGTGTCTCTTTTAAAAGAGACTCTTAAGGCTTGAGAACAAGGCTTGAGGGCTGATGGGAGGTGAAGGAGAGGGGAAAGTGGGTGATGGGCATGGAGGAGGGCACTTGTTGGGATGAGCACTGTGTGTTGTATGGAAACCAATTTGACAATAAATTATATTTTCAAAAAATCTGTTCAAGTCTCCTGACTTCTTTTTTCTACTGGCATGATTCTGTTTTTCCTACTGAATTGTAGCAGTTCTTTATATATTCTGAATACAAAAGCTTTGTCAGCAAATATGTTCTCTCATTCTTTTCCTTGTGTTTCTATGATCATGTTTTGATTAATAGCATCTATTGGCACTAGTTTATGAATCTTTATATGCTGTTAAGGACAAGTTTCTCTATATCAGTTAATAAAGATAATTTCCTACATTATCTTCCAGATTAGAAACTTTATTGTTTTATGTTTTATATTTTGATTTGGAATTGATTTACTTCTATTGCATGTGAGAAGGATCAAGTTTCTTTTTTTTTTCTTACTGTTATCCCTTTGACCTGTTATCATTTATTGAAAAAATTGGGGGGACACCTGGGTGGCTCAGTCAGGTAAGCGTGTGACTCGTAATTTCGGCTCAGGTCATGATCTCACAGTTCATGGGTTCGAGCACTGCATCAGGCTCTTTGCTGATGGTGCACAGCTTGCTTGGGATTCTCTCTCTCACCCTCTCTCTCTGCCCTTCCCCCACTTGCACTGTCTCTCTCAAATAAACATTAAAAAAAAAAGTATATATAAAACTGAATATATAGGCTTTAAAAAATGTTTTTCCCTATGTTTTGCTAACTTTATCATGCATTGTACCCATAAATACGTTTTTCTCTTTCTGGACCGTGTATTCTGTTCAAGTGGCCTAATTGCGTATGTTGTCCCAAGACAACTATGTCTTGTTCTCTGATATAGCATGTTTTTCCATCTTTGTTTCCAGAGTGCATTGCTTATTCCTGGCCTTTGAATGTCCATATGAATTTTAGACAAGCTCTAGATTTCCTACTGAAGAGTGACTAAATAATACATTATAATTTTTATTACAATCTTATAGTTGCTAGATATGTTAAATGTGCAAATCAATTTAATTTGATAATGGGAATGGTGATAATGTACATCCTTCTCCATTGTTTATATGAGGGAAAGCTTTAATATTTCACCATTATATATGATGTATGTTTTGTATTTTTATCATATACTTATGAAGCTAAAGATGTTTCCTTTCATGACTAGATTGTTACAGGGTTTTTTTAAAACATGAATGAAAGTTAAATTTGATCAAATAGATATCTTTCCTGAGTCTACTGAGACATTTTTTTTTTTCTGCTGTGTTAATTAGTTGAATCAACTGTTTAATTTTTGAATGATAAATGGATTTCACAATCCTGGAAAAGACATATAGTTACTATGTATTATCCTTTTTATGTGTAATTGGATATTATTCGCTAATCTTATTTAGGGTTTTGTGTATAATTTTGGAATCTATTTTTGGCTTTAACTTTGGTATTAATACTATGTTTGGTACCATTAAATAAGTTTGGAAATGTTCATCATTCTCTCAAAAATTTTTATAAGATTAGCAATGTTTTTTCCTTAATATCTTGGCAGTATTTACCAGTAAAGCCATCTGGGTATTTTGGATAGAGTTTGAGTGAGTTATATTTTTTGGGGAATCTGTTCATCTAAATTTTAAAATCTATCAGCATGAAATTGTTTATCATATCCTTTTTACTATTGTGTGATGCCTAGGATCTGTAATGATGCCCCCTCTTTCATTCTGAAACTAGTATTATGTGCTATCATTTCTTTTTCTTCATTTGTCTCTGCATAGATTTAGAAAAACCGAGTTTTGTTCATTTATCCTATCCAGTTTATTCTTTTCTTCATGAAAATTTTTGCTCTTTAAAATTTTTTCCTTCCTATTATTTGAGTTTATATTTCTATTTTATTTAAGTGCATGGGAAGGATACTTAACTCACTGATTTTGTTTCAGTATTATTTTTAAACATATGCCTTTATGACTATAAAGTTCTCTCTACACATGGCTTTAGCTGAATCTCATAAAGTTTGACAGATAGCGTTTACATTATAAACCCATTCAAAATATAATCTACTTTTCATTTTGACTTTTTCTGTGTGTTACTTGGAAAATGATTTCTTAGTTTCCGCACACATGAAGAATTAATCTTTTTTATACTCATCTCTAGCTTCATAGTACTATGATTAGAAAACATAATCCAGAAGATTTGAAATCTTTTAAATACACTGAGACTTGTTTTATGTCTCCTAATACTTAAAGATATCACATTTTTGAGAAGAGTACTCTGTAATTGTTGGATGTAGTATGCTTTTAGTTCAAATTTGTTAATCGTGTTTTTCAAATCTTTGTTATCTTTACTGATTTTTGAGTGATTGTTCTACCGGTTATTGACAATGGTCTATTAAAATCTTATATAATATTTATGTACTTACGTCTTGCAGTGCTGGACAACTTAATCCCATTTTCATAACTGAAGTGGCCTTCAGACTCTTTGCGTATTGGTCTATTTTTTAATTTATTCTTTTTATTTATCATAGGGTAGAGCTATCATAAATGGCGTGGTGAGGGTCCCAACCAAAGACAGATGAATTTACTAAGACCCTCCTTGTTTAGTGGCCCTGAATTCTAATTTTTGTCTCCACAGCATGATGAGACTATTAAAAGTTCTGCAAATCTTCTCAGCTACTGCCTTCTGGAGGTGCAGATACCCACACAGCTAAAACTATCCAACTATCAAACTTCTATTTTGGCCATTCTTCTCTCAGATCTTTGACTGTAATTCTTTAATGCCTTGTTGGCTCCCCCAGTGCTTTCATATATTCTATAAACATACTTTTCCTGCCTAATTGTTTTTTTTTTTTAAAGTATCACTAGTCCTAATTATTACTCTTCCATCACCAGTAGTAGAAGTGCTGGTAAGGATGACTTTAGTAAGATGCTTAACCTAAGTCTCAGTTCACTTTTCTATAAAACGGAAATGTATTACTACCTTTAGAATTTTCTATGGTACACTTGGCATATAATAGTAACTCAGACTAGAATTATATTTGGCTTTATCCATACTTTATTTATTGAGAGATCTGATCTAGTCTGGTGGCTTTATATATCTACATACATTTGACAAGCCATATTTTGTTTCCTGACATCTCTTTTGATATTCTATCCTGTATTCATCATTTGCTGGTTGTTTTCAACTTGTTTGTACTGCCAATATCTCACACATAAAACAAATTCATCTAAATCAGCCTTTTCTCAGTCATTTGCTCCCATAAATTTAGATAAATGTCTTCATGGTAACATAGTTTTTCGAGTTACTCAGGCCTGAAATCTTGAAGACAATATTGCATCAACTTCATTGAATCATTCAGTCTCAAAAACCTGATCAGTTCTTAAAAATATCTCTCACCATACTCTTAGTTCCCATGCATGAATGTTGTGAAACTTAGCCCCATATCTTTGGACTAGTTTAAAACATTTCTAATTCTTTCCTTTACTTCCAGATGCTCATGCATTGCTTCTATCCTGTAGTCCAGTCAGTTAATACAGAGGTCTCTTTTTAATTTTTAATTTTTTTTATTTTAGAGAGAGAGTGCAAGTCGGGGAGAGGGGCAGAGGGAGAGAGAGAGAATCTTAAGGCAGGCCCTATGCTCAGCACAGAGCCGGACAAAGGACTCAACCCCACAACCCTGGGATCATGACCCTGAGCTGAAATCAAGTTGCTCAACCAAGTGAGCCACCCAGGTGCCCCATATAGTAGTCTTAATATACCATTTGATAGTATTATACTTTTCCCCAAAAGCTTCCAGGAAGTCTGGTACACTCAAGAATTAATTCTAAGCCATTAGGTGGCATACAAGACCTTCTATGATTTATGTTAATCGACTCTCCCTTCAAATTTATTTCCAAACTACTTTCAGATGAATTTTCGCTTGGTACCTATCAATATATTCAATTCTTCAGGATGCAGGAGCTCCTCCTCTTTTTGGCCTGTAACCACCAACTTAAAAACCCTTTCTTCCTTCTCTCAACTGTTTTGAATGCTTCATACCACAAAATGCTAAATCACTTGTACCATCTCTGTCAAATCTTCATGACTGTAGGCAATCGCAACTTCCCTCGGAAAAATCTGTAACATCTATGGGAATGCAATGTGGTGCTTGAGAGAGTGCACACATTAGAGTCAAATGAAGCTGAATTTTAAACTCTTTTCCAACTGCACAATCTTAACTTATGACTTATCTGCAAAATGGAGTTAATACTAACTCTTTGGAGAGCTTTTATAAAATTACAAAGGAATGTTATAAGCAGAACACAGTGTAAAGAATCTGGTAAGATACAGTTGTTAACATAAGTGGTAGATGTTACTTCCATCATTATTGATAGTGTGACAGAAAATTAATTATGTCCTTTTATTGTCAATTACCTTTTAAGTAGATATTCCATATATGCCACTGGTATGTAAAGTTCTTTGGAGTAAGAACCACATATATGCCTTTGCATATCTGGCATATAAGAAGTACTTGAAAATGTTTGTGACTGATATGTTTACATATGAGTTACATAATGTTTTTAGGAATAGACTTGATGAATATTATTTGGTTGCTAAAACATGTTACAGTTGTAAAAGATCTTCAGGGTCTGGTACAGTCTGACTAGAACCTGAACCAGTCCAGGTTTCATTTCTGAAGGTAGTCCTGAAAAGTCTATAATTTCAGTGAACATATTGATTTTGCTTCAACTATTGATTTCCTCAACAACGTAAGCTGTCTTCTGTTGAATAATCCAATCAAATGTGATTTGGCACAAGAAAAAAGCAAGTGTGATGACAGGCAAAGATCTCAAATGGGAGGGGAAAATCAATTTTAGTCATGGATGCAGGGGAATCAATATGTAGACCACCAGTCTTCAAATACACTTAAGTTTTTAAAGGAATTTGTAGTGATGATGACTACTATTTCTTTCTAAAAAGCCCGCAAGTACTGCTCTCTAATATGTAACCATTTAGAATTTCTGTACTTTTATTAGGGAATTTTCAGAAGCAATCACCAATCATGATTGGTGATTCACTTAAGGAACACACACTACACACTCAACCATTTCATAAATCATAACACACCCCTACACACATATACACAAAGACAAATAAAGAAAAAGTACCAACCTGAGCTGTGCCATTATAATACTTTCCAATCACAAAATGTCATCTAGGTCACCTTTTATTCTCTTTGACATTTAAGGAGCTAAACATGCCAACTACATATGCATAGCCTCATATTTTCATAAAACTGTGTAGATGTATTCACTACTCTGAAAAATTCATTTGCTAACTAACTGGCAACTGTGATTTCTGAGATAGAACTCTCTAGAGACACTGAAGTTATAAGCTCAGGACAGTGAGATAGAGCCACATTCTTAAAAGTTTGCATAGCTCAATGCTTTTATTGTATGACTTTGCTTTCAGATGACTGGGATGTGGAAGGAAAAGCGGATTGCCACATAGTAGGTATAGGCAGTCACTACCCTCTGAGTGGTTTACTTTAAGAATTTTAAGGCAGATGTCTAGAAATGGGAAATTCAATACATTATTTTTGTGTTCTTGTTCTCCCTCCAATTTTAATGTGATTTACATCACCTAAGAGTTAGCTAATGGTAATTTTTTTAAAAATGGGAAATTTATTTAGAAAGTAGAGAGAGACACACCTAGAGAAATGAGGTTAATAGAAATGTTTGTGTATATGAAACCCCATACATTGGCTATAGGTTCTTCATAATCTTTTTTAGCAGTCCACACAAAGGGGGATTAATTACAGAATTCATCCAGAGTTTTCAGGAGATGTAAAATTGTCCTTGATTTTAAAACAAGTAAATTTCTCCCTCCAATTTTATAAAGGAGATATTACACTAATTTAATGCATATTTACAATAACTTGAACATGGGTTTTGCGATAGTGCCTTCAATATACACTAGTGATATGTAAAAGAAAAAAAATAATGAAAGGCAACTGTATAGAGAAGTTACAATATATATTCCAGGGAAAAAACTTTACATCTAATCATTATTTTCCAAAAGAATTCTATAATCCTTCTGATGTAGGATTGTGTTAGATTTCTGAGGGTTAGTCCTGAAACTTTAGAATTTCTAAGCTCTTTAGCTCCTGAATCCAGGTAAGGTGTGACTGAAATTAGGGAACAAGAATTAGGACTTCATAAGATTTTGATAATAGAGTCTTCCATGATATTGCCAGGGAAAATTCAGTTGAAAGAGAATGGTAAGGAAATGGCACTATTTGCCAGAGTGAGGACATTCAAAATCCCCTGGTATTCCTAAGACAATATTGTTACGATTTAGAAGTTCAAGACTCAAAACCTGCTTTCCCATTTCCTTTCAAAAGTGCATGTTTCCCCACAGGCCACTAGGCAAATGCCAGTTGAAGTATGGTCACTTTCCCTAAATAGGAACTATAGAAATCACTACTTTTTCTTTCTTAAATGTCAGAGTATAGTAAAAATATACACTTCATTTCATCACATTGATTTACCCCAGTTTTCTTCCACATACTCTTACATTTATAGATACACACTTAACACTTATATACGGTTTTCTAGTATTTTCCTCATTTATCTATGGGCTTTTTCTTCTTTTTTCTTGGATTGTTTAATTTTTGGTTACTACCATATCAGACAATCTGAGATAAAACTTCTTGTTGACAGTTAAAGAATAATTTTATTCCTATTACGGCATGTTGCATCATTATAAATTATTATAAGATAAAATAAAATAGTGATCAGTTCAATGCTACAATACTGATATAAGAACCACATCAAGGCTGTGAAAACAATAAGATAAGGGTTCTTTAAAATTTTATCAGCCTATTGCTTTCACTTTTCTTATGGGAAGATACTTATTGGGATAATGTTTGTCTGGTTTTCACCATAAAATGTAAGTACTTGGAAAACAAAAATAACAATGTATAGCACACATTTAGTCAAAACTATCAAGATGTACACACAATACTGCTGAGCCTTGAACAACACAGGCTTTAGGGGTACTGACCTCCTGCAAAGTTGAAAATCTGCACATAACTTTTGACTCCCCCAAAACTTAACCACTAATATCCTACTGTTGACCAGAAAGGAGCCTTACCAATAAAAAACATTGTTCAACATATATTTTGTATATGTATTACACACTGTATTCTTACAAAATACCTAACTTTTGTTTACCATTTTTGGTACTTCTAGGCTAATTTATCTGCAAATCTCTAACAAATTTTCCAGTACATTTATTGAAAAATCCTCACATAACCTGCTCAGTTCAAACCCATGTTGTTCAAGGGTCAACTGTGTCATTCAAGGGTCAAAAGTGTCATTCAAGGGTTAACTGTATTTTTCTTTTGTTAAACATTCACTGTCTCTTTTAGGATAATCTGCACTAGGTCTATTAAGATACTTTATATATTTCTGTAGAATGTGAAAGCCAAGGAAATAAAAGGTTTATTATGGTGGACAAACCCAGATCACAGAGAAAATTACAAAGAAATTGCCCAAATTACAAAGAAAAGTTACAGAAAAATGGCACTCATATAGTAATGCAAATTTTAACATAAAGATACTTTCTTAAGATTTGAAAATACGTAACACATCATTTTTAGCTGTGTGTTGATTTTGCACTTTGGTGATTGGAAAGTTCCCAAAGATCCTTGGTCTCTAAAAAATATGGCTTAAGTCTTTACTATATTGACTTTTGCTTTTAGAAAGTGAGAGACATAGGCAGTATGAAATGAAAGTAATAGCAATAATCATACAACTCCATCTCTTCCTTTGAGAGTATTTTTGTTCTATGTAACAAAACTCAAATCTCTACCAGGAAAAATAAAGACAAACTTGAAAACTAATGGAGGAATACACCAAGTTTCTGGATGGAGTGGAAAGACATGATAAAGAAATCAGTTTTTCCTAAATTCATTCAAGATTTCCAGAATCCCAGTCAAAATATTATAAAAAAGGTGAATTTCCATTTTGGAAAATGACTAATCAGTGAATTTTTAAAAGTTTAGGAAAGGGAAGGAAGAATGGCTTTCCTGAATGTTTAAATGATCAAAGTATAGAAAAAAAAAAAAACTAGTCTAGTCCTGGTAAAAGAATGGAATAGATAAAAATAATACACAGGAAGATCAACAGACCAGAACATACTGCATAGTCCTACTACATAGGGATTAGTAAAACTAATACATTTTATTTACACAAAGAGATCTGTATCATTCTCTACTCTTTCTTGCAGTCCTTTTAGGTCTTCTGGATTGCTTACTTCTTTAGTAAATGTTGTAGACAATTTTTCTTTAAGAATCCACACTGTGGGTATCAGTTCCTTAGAACAGATTACTAGAAGTGACATAGACAAACCTATTTTGAGGTTTATGGGATGCACTGTTAAACAACATTCCAAATATCATAATAGTTCTGCGTATGAGTTTTATTTCATGGGACCTGGGTGCTGTTTTACTGACTTGACACATAGGGGAAGATAGATATTGTCTCACCCATTGGCATCTTTTCATTGCGGTGTTTACATAGATTGGTTCCTGGTTTTGTGGTGGTGATCATAACCTACCCCTAATGAGCTGAAAGCCTGTGTGGTGGAGGACTCCAGAGAGGCATCTTGCAACTTATATTGTAGATAAATGACAGTCTGGCTCCACAAGTTCCCAGAAGGAGATGGGGCTCCTACTCTTGTGCCATGTTGTCCATTCCTAGTACAAGAGGGCTTCTGGTCTTGACTGCTCAGCTGCAGCAGATACGACATGTACTGTTTACAAAAGGCAGGAACCCCACTCATTTAGAATAACCCTTTTGAGTGTTTCATTGAAACTTAAGCTGAACCTAATTTAGTTAAGATGAATACTCTTTGACCGGATGTAGGAACTTTACAAGATAAATGCGTATTTAAGGTAAGTAGAAAGGTGATTTGTTGTGAAAGCATTTAAAATCTTAATGTTACACGCACCTACCCAGCCAGAAACACAGTTCCATACAGTCTGAGCTCTCTAGGGTTCTCTGAATGGCCCCAGAACTCTATTTTCCTCCTTTTACATATCATAATAACAGGAACCACTCTACGGCAAAACAATTATTGCCATTCTCTTCTATGAGGAAGGGTGAATGTATAAAGAAATCAAATATATTTGATTCGGAATGTATGGTTAATGCATACTCTAAATCAACATGAAATAATTTTATAGAAGAAGACTTCAAAAAAAGAAATGTTCTTTTTCCTGAATTTAACTAAAAGACTATGGAAGTATTTTTATAAAACAGTAGGGAACCAGTCTTGCCTTTCTTAATTTTAGTGGGAGATATACACTTCCATTTTCTGGGGATACAAGACACGTTCCTCAGACACATTATTGTGTTTTTCGCATTTAGTCTTTCTATTGACAAAAGCTACACTTTAAACCATCAGTAAATCCATTTTAAAATGCTTTTACCAAATTAGAACAAGAGGATATTACTCTGTGAACAATGGTAAAGGATTCTTTTATGACTCACATGCAACTGTATTTTTATTTTCCCTTAACTGCAGTCAGTAGATCATGCCAGAATACAGCCATCTAAATAGCCATGTAAACAGAATGCATGCCATCTAAACAACAGTAAAGTTACTTAATTTAAATCGACCTGCTAAGAAATGACATTGTGTGCATGTCAAATGAAAATATACAAAAATAACTTTTTTAAAAAAAAAGATAAGAACTATCAAATTGTAACCATTTTTAATAATGTCATAGATCAACTTTAGCAATAGGAAGCTTAAGAAACTTACTATGTGTAAGTAACAGAATTAATATAATTATACTATTATTGTTTCAAGTATTCCTGACACATAAAATATATTCTGAAATTACAGCTTTCACCAATATTATATCAATCTTTCATACTCTTATGTAGATGTCAGAAGAGTGTATGTGTTAAGCTCAAATAGGGATTTCCCCAATAATTATGAAAGATATTCTTATAGGTACATTATCAGGGGTCTTTAAAAAAAAATATTCATATAACTTCTTTATTCATTCACTTGCTAGATTATACTCATTTGGAACATTCCTTCTTTCATTAGCATTATGACAGCCCGTAAAAAGTCCTTCACATAAAACATAAATTCTACAACATATGGATATATTTCCCCACTTTTTTTTTTTTTTTTAATTTTTTTTCAACGTTTTTTATTTATTTTGGGGACAGAGAGAGACAGAGCATGAACGGGGAGGGGCAGAGAGAGAGGGAGACACAGAATCAGAAGCAGGCTCCAGGCTCCGAGCCGTCAGCCCAGAGCCTGACGCGGGGCTCGAACTCACGGACCGCGAGATCGTGACCGGCTGAAGTCGGACGCTCAACCGACTGCGCCACCCAGGCGCCCCCCCCCCACTTTCTAAATTTAATGTGTGACAGGGGAACAAGAGAACATCAACATCACTGATTAAAAACAAATTTCATGGCAGTAAAATTTGCAGGGTTATGCTTAGATCAAATTTTATTTTATAGACAAACAAAATTTTGGATTAGTTTAAAAAGAACAAGAGTGTCCGTCTCACCTTTCCTTCCTCCCTTCTGTAGTTAGAGTTCTATTTCTAAATGATCTGATTATACCACTTCCCTAGCAGAACACTTTTAATTCCAATGGATGAAACAGAGTCTCTTTAAGCTTCTTTCATGTTTTGTACCATCCACAGAGACTCATCTCCTCCAACTTTCTGAATACAAATTCTGCAGTGAAAAGTACAAATGTTTACAGCTCCCAGATATCTTAAGTTTCTTCACACTTCTATGTTCCTGTAAGGCTGCTCTGAACTGAAAATATACTGACCTTCTTCAGAATCTTTATTTATCCTTTGAGTTAACACATAAGTCATCTTTTTTCTAAAGCCTTCAGTGACCCTCCAAGGTAGAAAGTAAACTCTACCTGCTCTGCCCCTTAGCACCCTCAATATATTTCAATTTTAGCATATGTGCTGCCAAAGTGAGCACCTGAATATATTTCTAGTTTAAAAATTATTGCATTGTTTAAACAATTTGATTACACATTTTCCCATCTCCAGCTAGCTGCCATTATTAATATGACTATCACCAGCATATACTACAATGCCTGAAAGGGAGCAGATACAGTAAATGTTGTGAAAGGAATGAATGGATCGATCCAGGTGGCAGACATGAAAATCTATGTTCAAACCAAGTCAAACTGTTGTTTATGAGATCAGAACTTCTCTAGAGGGTTCCAGCTCTCTCATCAAATACAGCCATTTCCTCGGTTATAGCTCCTAGAAAAGCCCAGACTAAATATTCATAAGGCATAAATTTCTCACTTAAAAATCCTGATGTAGCTCTGAATCAAAGTTGGCACTTTGGAATCTTAAGTTAAAAAATCACGAAGACATTTTGTGACATCATGTCATTTCTATCACGATCTCAGCAACAATTTCCTGCAATGTCAAAAGTTAGATGAGAAAATAATCCCATTTATAAATGCAACAAAAAGAGTAAAATACTAAGGAATAAACTTAACCATGGAGATGAACACCTGTACTCTGCAAACTAAAAAACACTGATAAAAGAAACTGAAGATGACACAAACAACTGGAAATATACATCATACCCAAGGATTCAAAAAATTAATACTGTTTAAATGTCCATATTGTCCAAAGCAATCTACAGATTCAATGCAATCCTTACCAAAACCAATGTCAATAGCATTTTTCACAGAACTAGAAAGTAATCCTAAAATTTGTATGGTGCCACAAAAGACCCTATAGCCAAAACAATCTTGAAAAAGAAGAACAAAACTGAAGTATCACAATCCCAAATTTCAAGATATATTACAAAGCTACAGCAGTCAAAACAATATGGTACTAGAACAAAACAGACATATAAATCAGTGGAGAAGAACAGAAAGTCCGGAAATAAACCCATGATTATATGCCCAATTAATCTTCAACAAAGAAGTCAAAAGTATACACTGGGAAAATGTCCCTTCAACAAATGGTGTTGGGAAAACTGGACAGCGACATGCAAAAGAATGAAACTGGGCCACTTTATTACACCATACACAAAATAAACTAAAAATGGATTAAACACTTAAATGTGAGACTTAAAGCCATAAAACTCCTTAAAGAAAACATAGGCAGTAATGTCTTAGATGTTGACCTTAGCAGTATTTTTCTAGATAGTCTCCTCAGGCAAGAGAAATGAAAGCAAAAATAAACTACTGGGATGACACAAAAAAAAAGCTTTCACACAGTGAAGGAAACCATCAACAAACTAACAAGGCAACCTACTGAATAGGAAGAGATATTTGCAAATAATATAACTGATTAGGGGTTAATATCCAAAATATATAAAGAACTTATGAAACTTAACATCCCCAATACAAAGATTCCAATTAAAAGTGGACAAGAGGATCTAAAAATACATGTTTCTAAAGAAGACATATAGATGACCAAGAGATACCTGAAAAAATGCTCATCACTAATTACCAGAGAAATTCAAATCAAAACCACAATGATCTATCACCTTACACTTGTTAGCATGGCTAGTATCAAAAAGAGAAGAAATAACATGTGTTGCTTAGGATGTGGAGAAAAGGCAAACTTTGTGCATTGTTGGTGGAAACACAAATTGGTGCTGTCACTGTGGAAAACAGAAAGGAGAATGCTCAAAAATTTTAAAACAGGACTACCATATGATGCAGTAATTCCACTACTGGGTATTTACCACCCCCCCCCCCGCCCAAAACTGAAAACACTAATTTCAAAATACATATGTGCCCATATACATATTGCAGTATTATTCACAATAGCCAAGATATGGAAGCACTAGAGTATCCATCAATAGATGAAGGGATCAAGAAGGTATTATTGACACACACACACACACACACACACACACACACACACACTAGAATATTACTCACGCTATTAAAAAGATGAAAATCTTGCCATTTGCAATAACATGGATGGACCGAGAGGGTATAAGCTAAGTGATATGAGCCAAAGAAAGAAAAATAAATATGACTCATGGATATAAAGAATCTAAAAAAAAACCCCAAAGAAACAAAACAAGCAAGCAAACACACAAACAGAAATGTATCCATAAATAGAACAAACTGATGGTTGCCAGAGGGAAGCATAGTGGGGGATGGATAAGATGGTGAAGGGGAGTAGGCGATACAGGACTCTAGTTATGGAAGGAATTAAGTTATGGGGATAAATGGTGCAGCATGAGAATACAGCGAATGGTATTGTTAACAGTGTTGTTTGTTGACAGATGGTGGTAGTGAGTATAGAAGCACAAACAGAGTTACAGAAGCGCTATGTTGTATACCTGAAACTAACGTACATTGTATCAGCTGTAAGTCAATTAAAAATGTTTTACTACTCAACTAAAGAAAAAAAAGGTAGAAGAGAATAGGAATTAAAAAAAGATTTTGTAACAGTAGTGTCCAAACAAAGAAGAAACAACAACGGTGGTGGAGGCACTGTAGACACTCCCAACATTCCTGTTGGCCTACTTGTGCTTTGTTAAGGACCAAATGTTTTCTTAATCTAACATCAAGTGCTCTGCACAGACAAAAAATTTTCTCTTCCTCCACCAGAATGTCACCCTGCATTCTTTCAACTGAGAACCCGTAGAAATCAATTCATGTGAGAAAGCTTCATTACACCCTTTTTAAATATATCTAGGGATTTTGCAAATATTTTCATAGACATTTCATAAGGAAATGGAGAGTGAAACTTGTTTAGTGGTGAATTCTGGATGCCTCTGGGAGTACAACCCAGGGAGCCACTCAGCCAAAGCAGGGACTTTCTAGTCTCCTTCTGTATCAGTTAGATCTCTTTGGGGATAAAAATAACAAAGAGACTTTACTGCCTTAAAAAGATGTCTTTGGTAAATATTAAAAATGGCTCAGGTGAGGACAGATTCAATAGCTCAAAAGACACCAATAAACACCTCCATCTCTGCTTCTTCTACCTTTTAGGTGATCAACGTTAGGTAGTGATGCTGGACTGCTCCAGTGTTTCAGTTATTTCTGCACAAGTTCTTGGGTGTTTTCTTTCTTGCTAGCCCAGATTGGGTCATACGTTCAGCCTTAAAACTATCATTACATCCGGGTAGATGGGATACAGCTTTGGGAGATGGGAATAATCCTAGCAAGCCTTATGAATAGGTTTAGGGGATGGATGAATTCCTCAAAGAAAAATCAGAGGCACAGCTGATGATCGAAGAGAATGAATGAATGTTGAGGAGGCAAGTAACACGTGATTAACCTATGTCTTAAGATTTTATACCAATTTAGCAATTTCTTTCGATCAAAGTTGTAAAATTTTAAGATATAAGATCAAAGATTTAAATATTTTACTGATTTGCTTAAACTTCTTTATCCCATCCAGCCTATTGGCGAAATTGAAAGTTAAGAAAAAGCACTGTATGTTATGGCTTTTCATACTTCATTCTCTGTTTCAACAACAGGTACCCCTGAAATAATAAATCTCAGATTGAGGATCACAGCTAAGTGGCATCTCCTCTTTTACTTCCTAGTGTGGAGTTTTGGTGATTTGGGGGTGGGGGGAAGATATATTTTCCAGCTCCCATGTAATGCAGTGATAAGTATCAGTGGTTTTGAAGTTCAAAGATTACTACAAATTTCTTTTCTCATTATATTTAATTGCCATTCCATGAAACTATTGTCCGATTTTATGTAAGTCCAATTTCTGACTATAGTCAGTAACTTGTTATCTTGCTAAGGAAAGAAAGACTATAATTTTCTTTGCATGACATATTTAGTGCAATTCTTACACCATACTAATAAAAATGCACACTTATAATCTACTTTAAAATTAATAGTAAATTGTCACAAGAATTAATTTTCAAACTTTCATCAAACTGAAATAATCTTAGCTCTTGTCACAAGACATTACTAGCTCAATACAAGTTTGAATCAATAGTATGTGTCAAGTGGAAAAAAGAAACATCAATTCAGAGATATATTTCCTTGATCTAAGAAACAGGTAAAAGATTTTCAATTATGGAATTTAACAAGTGAAACTGGTGATATGTTTTTCTATTATGGAATTTACTATTATATACTTATTATTTTCTGATATCTAGAAGAATAAATAGGCACATATTTCTGTAAGGCAATATAGATACATACAAACATGTGCTGTGAAAATAAGTATACTTATTTAGTGAGGATATTATGAAAATAGACTGTGAATCATTTAATCGGTATAGGTAAGTAATAAAATTCCTATCCTTAGCCAAACAAAGAAAAAAGAACAATCTTTGTGCTTCGTTAACTTTTTCACTATTGAAGTCATCTGAGATGAATGATCATAACAGCAAATACTTAAAACAGTTTTT
The DNA here is from genome assembly GCF_007474595.2 of Lynx canadensis. NCBI lineage: Eukaryota > Metazoa > Chordata > Mammalia > Carnivora > Felidae > Lynx > Lynx canadensis. Next base: position 104,216,717 of record NC_044304.2, read on the forward strand.
ATCATGTGTCAGGCACAGTTCTTACTGCTTAACATCTATTAACTCATGTTTACTCTACAACAATATGAGTAGGTAATTGTACTATTTGTATTTCACAGATGAGGAAACTTAGTCACAGGGGATTTAAGTAACTTGCCAAAAAGAGTGGCAAAGTTAGCATCTGAACCTATACTCACTGTTTCAATGACTGGGCTCCAGAAAATTGAATCTCAACAATAACAGTCTAATGATAAAATACTGTGAGAAGAATCCTCCAGATTATAGGATTTTATGAACATTCTATTTATTTTTTTTCTTTTTATGCAAATGCAGTAGCTGTTTTGCTCTGGTGTTCTGGGACTTCAGCGTAATAGAATTTGAAGCCATATTGAGATGGTAATAGAGTGTGCAATTTGGTGTCATACTTTGTCTGACATCTGGTAGGCAAAGTTTGAATTTGCAGTGAGAGCAATAACAAAAATTTACTTAAGGAGAAACTGAGAGTCATTTTCTGAAAAGATGTGACATTTAGGGATAAAAGAAAGCAAGAAATCTGCCATGAATCAGAGACTTACTGACAATCTGTTATGTGAAACACAGCACTAAGAAATAGGTATACAAAGCTAAATTAGGCATGATCCTTGCCCCATAGTAAAGTATACAGAGGATAGTAGGCAACAGTAAAGTGTAAATAATCAAATTCTGTAAAATGTATAATGGTATAATAAACAGAAGGAAAGAAAAGGTAATTGCTAAAAGGGCTGGATGAAATTGGGGAGACATTCCGTGACTCCCAAATGACTTTGAACTTTATGTAGAAAAGCAGCAAACAGAAAGTCAACAAAAGATTTTAAGCAGCCAAATGACAAAATAAAGACAGGATTTATGGTGGTAGACCTACAATTCCAGAATAAGGAAAATCTTATGCAAAACAACATGAGTTACCTCTTTAAAAACAAGTAACTTATGGTCACTTGTCAGCTCAAACCCTTCAATGGATTCTCATCTTAGAGTAAAAGACAAAGACCCTAGATGGTCTCACTTCTTCATAAACTCTCTGACCTCATCCAGATTATTCTTCCCGTGATTCACTCTTCTCCAACCACACTGGCTGCCCTGTTGTTCCCCAGATTCAAAGGCAGTTCCTACCTCAGGATCTTGCATTTGGTGTTCCTTCTGGAAAGAATATTATATTCCCAGATTCTCAAAGGACTTACTTTTCCACTTCTCTTCACAAATGTCACTCTAACAGGACTGTGGGGCTATGAATGAGGTGAGAAACACTGGAAAAACTAACTTTGGAGGAAAGATGATGAGTCTGGCTTTGTTACATGGTGATTTTGAAATGTCAGCAGGATGCAGTTGAGGTTTCCAGGTGCAGTTCTATAGCAGAAGGTTGAAAGGGAATGTTAACACTTAAGAAGCAAAGAAAAAAATCTATATAGCATATAGGAAACAGAACAAGTAGCCTGTGTAGATTAAATACATCTACAAATTCTGATGAGTACCTCCCATCAAAAGGTATAACTGATTCTACTATCCCTTGAATCTGGCTGGCCTTGCAACTTGCTGTGACCTAAGAATGTGGTCTAAGTAACCTTTTGATTGTTCCAGAACCCAGACATGAAGAGATCATTCATCTGTTTTGCCTTTTTGGAACAATGTCCTAAGATGACCTTGAAAATAAGCCAGTGTAGTCTACTGGACTATGAACGGATATATGGAGGAAAAACATGGTAACTTCATTGAAATTAATGAGGCCAACATGGACATCCCAGTCACACCTGCTCTCTGGCTGAATGCAGCTGCACCAGTGATCTCAAAACTGCCCAGCCAACCAACAGAATTGAGAAAAAAAAAAAAAAAAAACTTTTAATCATTAAGTTTAGAGTGGTTTGTTACACAGCATACATATCTGGCATAGAACTTAGTACCTAGAAATGGGGTGTCACTTGAACAAAAACCTAAAACATGGAGGGATGACTGTGAGACTTGTGGTGGGTAAAAGATGAAAGGAGGGGAGATGACATTTAATGGAGGCTGGAGAAAGAATCTCATATTACATATTGATGGAAAAGTTGGGAAAACAGTTACTTATGAAAACTTACAAAATAGAAAATGTATCTAAAGAACCTGTGGATACAGATAAGGATATTTTCAGGAAAAATGTTAAAAATGTCAATTCAATTTTTCCTCTTGAGGATGAGATGCTATAGGGACAGAAATAAACGAAAGAGAGGTAAGAGTGTGCAAGTAGAATTTAGATAATGCCTTGATGTGTTGAAATGGAAAATAGAATGGTTTCTCACCCTTCGTTCTCTGGCAGAAGATTTTCAGAGTAATAAATGGCCTAAGGTAAAAATCAATCTAAGGATGTAGCTAAAAATTCTTTGATAATACCTCAGAAATAGTTAAGTGATTCCTAGAAGATTCTCTCAGTCAGATAAAAGGGCTTCTAATAATCTTAAAGGCATTTTCCACAGCAGCCTCATACATGGTCCAAAGTAAAGACAGGCTTTTCTCAAAAACAAATTATATAAATTATGGATATTGCTTTTGGGGTACAGAGTGATCTCTAATGAGATCCATAAGAAACCCAAACATTAAGTGTTGTATTGCTAAAAAACACTGCCAACTTGGTCTTAGAGAAACTGAAACAGTTCAAAATGAAAGAAAGGCCCCTGGGCTCTGTGATGTATATGGGCGGGAGGCAGATTCAGACAGCTCCCTAACTACAAATACAAGCCATTTCTTGTAAAAAGGGAAAGACATCTACGGAAATTTGTTGTAAAGAAGAACCCAGAGGGGCGCCTGGGTGGCGCAGTCGGTTAAGCGTCCGACTTCAGCCAGGTCACGATCTCGCGGTCCGTGAGTTCGAGCCCCGCGTCGGGCTCTGGGCTGATGGCTCGGAGCCTGGAGCCTGTTTCCGATTCTGTGTCTCCCTCCTCTCTGCCCCTCCCCCGTTCATGCTCTGTCTCTCTCTGTCCCAAAAATAAATAAACGTTGAAAAAAAAAAAAAAAAAAAAAAAGAAGAACCCAGAGTGAAGAACAAAAAGCCAAGGAGAATAATGGACTAAGGAACTACTTTCAGAGAACAGAAGTAGGCTGAGATCAAGGAATTTTCCCTGTCCCTGGTAAAGGGAGGATACTCTGGATTTCAGAACTGATAAAGACGAGACACTGCTGAACCCTTCCTATTTTTCTCATTTTTGAGTGGGAGAAATCTATTCTGATTTTTGGTCTTTGTTACATCATTATATGTTGTATGTGTGGAGAGAATTAGTGGGAGATATCTTGTCTTTCTCGTTAACAGGCCTTGATTAAAGACTAGCCACACCCTAGAAACAACAGAATTCGTTTCAATATGAAATCAGGTTCTTTGTGATAAGTAACATGAGCCCACTACCTTAAAGGGAACCATTTTTTCAGAAATCACTTTGTACAAAGCAACATATTAGTATAGAATGAAATCTTAAAAAAACATGTATACTTTTGGTTAAGGGAAAAAGGGCCCTTTTTTGAAAATAAATTACCCGAATGATTCAAATTTGCATTGTGTCCAGAAATTAAAATATCTTTCAACATGAAGGTCCTATTTTCTATGTTTTGACACCATAAAAATTTCTGCAGACGTTCAGCTAAACTGAAAGATTCTGTAGGATAATATTATTTTCAAAAAGAAAAAAAAAAGAAAGAAAGAAAAAGAAATGAAAGAAACAAGGGGCGCCTTGGTGGCTCAGTTGGTTGGGCGACCAACTTCAGCTCAGGTCATGATCTCAAGTTTGTGAGTTCAAGCCCTGCATCGGGCTCTGTGCTGACAGCTGAGAGCTTGGAGCCTAATTCAGATTCTGTGTTTCCCCCTTCTCTACCCTCCCCTGCTCACTCTCTGTGTCTCTCTGTCTCTCAATAATAAATAAACATTTAAAAAATTAAAAAAAAAGAAATGAAAGAAACAAACAAAAAAACCCCACAATAATCAAAAGAAGTTTGTAAACTCAAAACAAGGTTCCTGGATACAGGATTTAACTAGTCAGAAGAAAACTTAAGCATCACAATAAAATACTTTTTAGAAAACAGAAAGGATTGGAAATATACAAGTTAGGGACAAAAGCACTTAAACCTTTACCAAAAACATTTTAAAAATACTCTAATCCTATTATCCAAAAATAATGTATTTTAGTGTATATGTAGTATGGTACTATGTGGAAAATACAAACTACAATTCTGTTTAAGATGGCAAGTTCTAGAATTCTGAGTTCATCAAACAATACTATACATGACTTATATATATAAGACTGTTATATATACATATATATTACATTGTATAATTTATTTTCTTTTTTCCTTCTTAAAAAATCTATGATTAAAGGGCAATAAATTATTTTGAGGTGCACAGAAGAGAATTTATGACAAGTTTCCTGGTGAGAGAGAAAAACCCCAGCTCCTCTGAAAATAAGAGCTCAAAGTAAATATACAATCAATCAATCAATCAATCAATCAAATAAAGAATAGCCACACTCAACTGCTGTATCTGACAAAACTCATCTATTTGTGAGTCAGATGCAGATCATGAGAGAGTGAATGATATAACTGCAGGAAAATTTTGGTGTTCCTGGGTTAGGAGGGGGTGTACTTTGCACATGGAGGGATTGAAAACAATTGTGACCCACAGGGTAGACTACTGTAAATTAATTTTTTGGCCATAATTCTGTGTAATGTCTCTTACTGGGAGAAGAGTCTATTTCCCTACCCATTAAATCTGAGTTGTCATTGCAACTAGCTTTGACCAAGAGAATGTGGCAGAAGTGACAACGTGCAGTTCAAGAGGCTGCCAGCTTGTTTTTGTCTTCTCAGAGCAGTGCCATAAAACCACCACGTAAGAAAGCTGGTCTAGCTTATTGAAGGATGAGAGCCCATGTGGAGAAGCACAAGTGTACCTTAGTACACAGCACCAACTGTAAAATATGTGAGGGAGGCCATCTTGGACCTTCCAGTCATAGCTACACCTCCATAAATGAGCCCAGGTGAAACCTGAACTGGAACTTCCCAGAATCACGAGAAATCCTAATTGGTTTTATTTTCAGCCAGTAAGTTTTGAGGTGATTGTTAGCCAGTAATAGTTAAATGATCCACGGCCTGAGAAGTAGGACGGGAACCAGAGGAAAGTGAAATCAATGAAGTCACATGACGATAAAGTCTGACAGAGGAGATAAAAGCAGAGTTGAAGAAGCAAACAAAGGATAATGTAAGGGAGAGAGGTATCTGTTGGGTTAATAATTCAACTCCTGTCTAATTGACTGAAAGGTGTCCTTTCCATCCATAGTGGCTTTTATTGACCACCTTGAATAAGTGACTGCCATGAGGTTTTAAGGCACCTGGCTACCTATGGTAAAGTGAAAGGGCTGTGTGTTTTTTTTTTTTTCTTATATTGCCATTAGAGGTAATAGCTAACACTCAGTGGGAAATTTATATCACATCTCATGAAGTGGTAAGTAAACTAGGCTTATTTAAATTTCATCAGAGTCTTGTGCTAATTCTCCCTTTGAAAAAGCAAATTCTTTATAAAACCCTACTCTTGGCCAAGAAATTTCTATGCAAAAGAATACTGGCTCAATCCAGATGGTTTCCTTACAAACAAAAATAATTTTACTAACATATATCAAAATACACACACACACACACACACACACACACACACAAAACCCACAGATCAGGTTATCTTATGCTAGATTTTTTTAAGGCCAAATAAAACTGTGATTACTACAACCACCAGTAAGAATAGCCTCTTGCCTTAAATTTACTAAAAAGCTATAGCAACTTTCTCCTTTACAACAAATTAGAGAACCTCAATGCAATTATAGGAAAAAAAACTCCTATCAACAGTATTAGATTATCCTAATTGTAAAGTGACAGACCTTAGATTTAAGCATAACATCCAACCTAATTATATTTCAAACACATCAAATGGCATAGCATTCTCCAGGAAAGCAACTTCTTAGTTGACTTATTGCTTAAATTATAGAAAAACAATTCAGTTATAGGACATATTCTTGCATTTAAAAGATCAGCTTTTCCATGTAATGGCTGTATAATTTGTGTTAAAAGTAGATGCCAGTCCTACAGAGTGATCATTGCTTTTGCAACTGTGTTCTTATCTAGCACTACAGACGTTTGAAGTGACCTGAACTCAGAGTTTTGGCCAAAATTTAGAAGTCAATCTTATTTAGGTTAGCTTCCATTCTAAATTTATACAAATTTTAACTTAAGTTTCATAACTCCTCCATTTGTTTATTATGATGTTCTTGTCCATCATTGATAAATAATTATGACAAATATAGCACAAAAGTTATTCTCCTGGTAGAAAGAACAAAAATATTTATGAACACCCTCTTCAAGTTCTTAAAAAGGTATTCTAACATTTTCAAATATGAAACAATCTCAATGTCTGCTGCTTGATTGTTTTCATATTTTTCAGCCTTCTGAAGTTCCATTAAAACTCAAGTAGAATTACTTGAATTTCACTGGGAAATTCAACAACCTCTTAAGAGACTGTGAATCCTCCTCTCATTATTTTTCTGTTAGAATTTTCATGGGGCTAATACTTCTCTTAAAACTTTTGGTTCCAAATTCTGCCTCCTCTGTCTCAAAATTTATCAGTCATTCCTAGGGTGATCATACCACTTGCTCTACAAAGCAGGACACTTATTAGAACAAAGGGGTGGCATTAATAATGACCTCAAGAGCAGCGCCTGGGTGGCTCAGTCGGTTAAGAATCCTACTCTTGATTTCAGCTCACATCATGATCTCACAGTTCCTGGGATTGAGCCCTGTGTCAGAGTCTGTGCTGACAGCATGGGGCCTGCTTGGGATTCTTTCTCTCTTTCTCTCTCTCTCCTCTCTTCTCTCTCTCTCTCTCTCTCTGCCCCTCCCCCGGTTGTTCTCACTCACGTGTGCACTCTCTCTCTCTCAAAATAAACCTAAAAAAATTAATGACCTTAAGAAAATGGTACTGTCCTGAACAAACCAATAAGATGGAATTACCTATTTCATGCCAAAGGGTATTTCTAGTTAGCTGTGGCCATCCTCAAGCTTTTTCTTCCTTGAGATCCTTACTCTCATTTCTTCCAGACCCTTCTCACATCCTTTTTTTTTTATAACTCCCAAACTCTGTGCCTCTCTCTCCATTCTGCCACAGGTAGCTTAAAAATTCTATTTTATTTTGCAGAACTCAACTCTTATCATTAAGGCAATGTAAAGAGTACTGCCCATTTGTCAACCAAAAAGGTTCCATCAAATCATTTCCCTAAACTGGAAAACCTGTATCCTTTGGGGCCTTCCTTCTCTAGTGTAAAAGACACAATTACCAGGTGCTAGGTTTTAGTACATACAACATGTACAACCCTTCCCACTTTAATTCAATCTCTTCCTCGAAAATATTGTTGCACAGCTTGGAACTCCTACGATCCCTTTTACTGGACCTTTGCTCCCATCTCTCACAATTCTGCTGCTAATATCTCATTCCTGACTTTCAGTTGAATGATCTTGGGCACTAGAACTGTCTGGCTCATACAGAGAGCTAGAAGGTTCTGGGACCCACCTTCCTCCGTCCTCTAGCAGTTGTGAGCCAACAGTTGAGTGGTGTGAGTATTAAAAAGCCCCACTTTTTTCCCCTAAAGCCACAACCTGTGGGATTTAAACTCCAGAGTATCCCCTAATCAAACTGAGTCTCTAGCTTTGTTGTTTTCCTGGGCAGAAGAGTTAACATAGCAGGCCCAACAGTGTTATTCCTAAGATGGCCTTATTCACTAGGTTGACCCTTGGCTTATATCTGAGAACTTCAATTTCTGGAGGTCTCCATTATTTCTAATGAGAAGTGTTGATCACTGTACTTAAGTATTTGCACAATGTGGTTTAGGTTGAACATGTTCTTTCCTTTTGGAGTATGGATGACTCCAGAGGATAACTATATGGCTGGTTCCTGACGTAAACTCTGAATACCTACGTAGGCTCAGAAGAGGTTACCTGAACACAGTGCTTCACAAGTGCTGACAAAATGCATTGGTGAAAAATTACGCACATCCTGTTTGACTCCATGGGGAGAGGAATCTTGGAAGCCTATGCCTGGTTTCTTCCAGACTTTGCCCATATGCCTATTCTCTTCACAGTTTTTGCTTTGTATTCTGTCACTGTAATAGATCAAAGCTGTGGGTATGTCTCTGTGTTGAGTTCTGTGAGTCCCTTTAGTGGGAGCAGTCTTGGGAACCCAAGACACATTACCTCTTCTCTATTTTGCTTCTTTATTCCCTCTCCTCTCACTGGTTTCTCCTGGGAGCACATCCTTAATAAACTGTGTGCATCAAATTCCTTGACCTGGCTTAGGCTCCGAGGAGGATTTATGAATACTTTTAATTAGTCAAAATAGTAGTCTCAACTATAAGCTTTATACTTTTCTCTCTATCTTGGATTGCTCTGCTCCCCATCCTTTAACTCCTCATCCTACATACCTCTGTCGCTCTTCAGATTGTTATTCTTTAAAAAAAAAGTTTATTCATATTGAGAAAGAGACAGTGTGTGCACATGCGCATGTGACAGTGTGCAAGCAGGGGAGGGGCAGAGAGAGAGTCCCAGACAGGCTCCATGCTGTCAGCACAAAGCCCGATGGGGGCTCAATCCCACAAACTGTAAGATCATCACCTGAAATGAAATCAAGAGTTGGACACCTAACCAAATGAGCCCACCCAGGTGCCCCCCTTTTCTTACTTTAGAGAGAGAATGCACATGTAAGTAGGGAAAAGGGACAGAGGGAGACAGAGAGAATCTTAAGCAGACTCCACACTCAACATGGAGTATGGAGACCGATGTGGGGATGGATCCCTTGTCTCTGGGATCATGACCTGAGCCAAAATCCGGAGTCAGCACTCAACCGACTGAGCCACCCAGGTGTCCCCAGACTTTTATTCATAATAAACATATATTTGGAGAAATTGATTCAATGTTTATACAATTTATAAACTGGACACAGATTGTACTTCACGGTTTAAAATAAAATAGAGCAGTACCTCACACCATCTCTCCCAACACCGAGTCTTGCCTTCCAGAGGTCAGAATTTTCAATATTTTCTAGATATTTATTCCTGCATTTACCTCAAGATATTGAAAATAACCCTTACATTAGTCTTACTACTGAATACATTGGAAAAAAGAAGTATGACATAAAGTACTTGGGAAATAAATAGTATGAAAGTACCCCGTTCCTCTACTCATATTTGGATGCATATCTTGTTCCAGAAGAAAGAAAAATTTCGGAAAGAGTAAGCAGTCACATGACAAGCCAGCCCTCTGGACATTAATATCATCGTTTCCCATCTTTTACCAGTAGGTTCCTTTGGCATTTCTGATGATAATGCAAAAGTGTCCCAAAAGATGTAGAAAAACTTACTATAAAGGCTTTCTTTGAAACTAATCTCAACATATCTTAATCACAGGTTCATTTTTAGCATTATCCAAATCCATTCAGTTTGCTTTGGTGCTGTACTGGGGTAACAGATTTGGGTGTTAGGCTCCACCAAAACAATCCCTTTCTCATTTTACTACATCGGTTCAAAAACTTCACTGCACATCAGAATGATCTAGGGAGCTTCATAAAAAAGCAGCTTTCTTTCTAAAAATAAGGGGCAGGGACACACCTAGGTGGCTCAGTCACTTGAGCATCTGATTCTTGATTTTGGCTCAGGTTATGATCCCAGGGTCATGAGATGAAGTCCCATTTCAGGCTCACTGAGCGTGGAGCTTTCTTAAAATTTCTCTCCCTTTCTGTCTCTCCCTCTCCCCCCGCCACCCCCCCCACCCCGCCTTGACCTCACCTCTCTACCCCATTTGTGTGGTCTCTCTCTATAAAATAAAAAAAAATTCAGCTTTATGGCATTTGCCTCCAAAGACTGAAATTCATTGGGTCTGTAGAGAAGACGACTTAGGAATCTGATTTTATAGTATACTTAAGGGGATTCTGGTACTGGGGGATCTAGAACACTCTGAAAAAATCAACCTAGAATTTCAAAGAGTAAACTAAAAAAATATTTGAATAAAATGAACACATACATATGTCCATATATCTTATATCCACTTATAAAGACTGGTAAATATCTAATATAATTGATGTAGTACTACCATTTGTATATGAGGCATTTGTTGGCAGATGTTCTTAATAACCCAATAGGTTTTAACCATAATGGCATGATATCATGGGTGTTCTAGTCAAATTTTGGATGGAGGGAAACATTTGTTGTTAATGACATTTAAACTCAGTTGGTTTTAATAATAAAGTAGAGTGATTAAAGGTTATTTATATAATAATTACATTTTCATTTATTTATGTTTTGACAGGCTTTACCCAATGCAGAGGAGAAGTTGAGCCAGAGGCATACTGCTTCAAGAATAGCATAATATACTTTTAGGGCCTTGGCTGGTCACTGCTTTTTCTACTGTACCCTTAGGAGCTATGTAATGATGAATTCTATTGATTTACTTCCACAAAAATATTGGTTTTTGGTTTCATGAAAATCTGAGTCAAGCATGAATGTGAGTCATAAATGTCAATGTCACTAGTTATATATTAACTGTTTAATGATGCGGAGAAGAATAAGAAATGTAGCATAGGAGTTGTAGGCATTTTGAAACTGTTAAGATTCACTGCTTACAAAGCAATACCAATAACAAAATACAACTGTGGCTTGAAATTCTGATATCTGAAATAGAGCACATAGTAACGAAATATGGATGGCACTACTTTTTTTTTTTCAATAGATGGGAGGGATATGTGGAAACAATATTGGCTTTACAGTCCCTTAAGTAATTAATATGACAATGGAATCTTCTTATACAAAAATAATGGAAAAATATTCCATGCTCATGGGTTGGAAGAACAAAATTGTTAAATGTCTGTATTACCCAAACCAATCTACACATTCACTGCAATCCGTATCAAAATAGCACCAGCATTCTTCACAGAACTAGAGCAAACAATCCTAAAATTTGTATGGCACCACAAAAGACCCCAAATAGCCAAAGTAATCCTGAAAAAGAAGACCAAGCCTGGAGGAATCACAGTTCCAGACTTCAGGCTGTATTACAGGCTGTAATCATCAAGACAGTATGGTACTGGCACAAAAACAGACACAATGATCAGTGGAACAGAACAGAGAAACCAGACATGGACCCAAAAATGTATGGCCAACTAATCTTTGACAAAGCAGGAAAGAATATCCAATGGAAAAAAGTCTCTTTGGCAAATGGTGTTGGGAAAACTGGACAGAGACATGCAAAAGAATGAACCTGGACCGCTTTCTTACACAGTATACAAAAATAAACTCAAAATGAATGAAAGACCTAAACATAACACAGAAGTCATCAAAATCCTAGAGAGGAAAACAGACAACAACCTCTTTGACCTTGGCCAGAGCAACTTCTTACCTGACAAGTTTCCGGAGGCAAGGGAAATACAAGCAAAAATGAACTAGTGGGAGCTCACCAAGATAAAAAGCTTCTGTATGGCAAAGGAAACCATCACCAAAACTAAAAGGCTACCAACAGAATGGGAGGAGATATTTGTAAATGACATAGCAGATAAAGGGTTAGTATCCAACAACTATACAGAAATTATTGAACTCAACACCCAAAAACAAATAATCCAGTGAAGAAATGGGCAAAAGACATGAATAGCTAATTTTCTGAAGAAGACATCCAGATGGCTAACAGACACATTGAAAAATTGCTCATCACTCATCATCAGGGAAATAGAAAACAAAACCACAATGAAATACTACCTCACGCCTGTGAGAATGGTTAAAATTAACTCGGGGAATTACAGATGTTGGTGAGGATGTGGGGAAAGAGGCAAACTTTTGTACTGGTGGCGGGAATGTGAACTCGTGCAGCCACTCTGGAAAACAGTATGGAGAGTCCTCAAAAAATTAAAAACAGAACTACCCTAAGACTCAGCAATTGCATTACTAAGTGTCTATCCTAAGAATATGGGAGTGCTGTTTCATAGGCACACTTGTACCCCAATGTTTATAGCAGTGCTATCGACAATAGCCAAAGTATGGAAAGAGCCCAAGTGTCCATCAATGGATGAATGGATAAAGAAGATGTGGTATATATACATAATGGAGTATTACTCAGTGATCCAAAGAATGAACTCCTGCTGTTTGCAACAATGTGGATGGAACTACAGTGTATTTAGGCTAAGCAAAATAAATTGGTCAGACAAAGACAAATATCATATGACTTCACTCGTATGTGGAATTTAAGAAACAACAGATGAACATAAGGGAAGGGAAGTAAAATAATATGAAAACAGGGAGAGAGACAAAACATAAGAGACTCTTACATACAGAAAACAAAGTGAGGGTTGCTGGAAGGGTTTTGGGTGGGGGGATGGGCTAAGTGGGCAAGGGGTATTGAGGATGCTTGTTGGGATGAGCACTGGGTGTTATACGTAAGTGATGAACCACTAAATTCTATTCCTGAAATCATTATTACACTATATGTTAACTTGGAGGTAAATTTAAAAAAAAAATTAAAAAAGTGAAGACAAAAAAAAAAAAAAAGACAACGGATCATCTTCTTTTCCACTTTCAGCCTAACAGTCTTGTTGTTTTCCATCGCTAACCAACCAATCTGTTGTTGTACCAACCAAGACTACCAAAAGTACTCTTGCCACACCAAATTTATACCTTTAAATAAACATGCAAATTTTACAAAACCTGAAATAGGGCAGATTTTGCTTTTTCTTAAAGGCCCAACAAACTCTAGGATTTCTCTCCCTTCCAACCCCAAATCTCACCATCAGACCTTTTGAATAGTTCCTGTATTTGTGCTGAGAGATTGGGAATTGCTTTTCTGATGATCTTTAAATTATGAGTGGTAATTTTTTTCTATTACACATCAAGTGTTTATCTTTTTCTGTAAAATCTGTCTTCTGAGTTCTCTTTCATCTCCCATTTCTGCTTACGCCCTCTGTTAGAGAATCTATGTAAAATTCCTCCTGAGTGCTCTGAAAAACCCTCCCCAATTCTGCTCCTTGGAAGACAACTGGAAAGATGAACAATAATCAGCAGCAAACCCTAATGACTTCTGGAAGCCGGGACAAAGAATATTCCAGGGCAAAAAAATGGAGCCTTTCAATGCTTTGAGGTCATTAACAAAGTTGTGAAATTTGCGAGGAACGTGGGAGAAAAAAGGTCTTTTTATTATTTGCTAACATTCACAGGCTCTAATTCTTCATTTCCCTAGTTGAGCTTTAACTTAATTATAAAACAAAATCTATAGCCGCAGCCAGGCCTAGAGGTAGAGTCTGTACAACTAATCAACTTTAATTCCCTGGGTTCGATTTAATTACAAAACAACATTTGGTGCAGCTGCTAAACACTTACCAGGTGACCACATGATAATACTGGAGGAGTATTTACAAGTCTCCAGCTTTTGCTCTATTCTATCAGCACAATTAGGTTTCAGCAATATATAAATTTGAGCAGCCTGTAGGGCTTATAATAATAAAGAATTTTCTTGTACTAGTTGAGCCAGTTAAAATACTAAGTTGCATCATGACCAATTCATGTCAGCAAGTAAACTTGAATGATGAAACAGATATCCTGATAAAGGACAGTAATAACAGATTGAATGTCAATAGTATGTTTTTTTTCTTAATTGATTTTTTTGGGGAGACAGGAAAAGTGAAATCAGCGTATGTATACTGTGAGCTACCAATGTGCTTTTTGGGTTATAATGTACATTACTTTTATTCAATATAACTAGACATACATAACTCATTCTTCTGCTTGTTTTTTAGTGTTCCATAAGACAATTTAGGGGGTTATTACTTGTGCCACAAAATATTTTTTTTCAACATTTTTTATTTATTTTTGGGACAGAGAGAGACAGAGCATGAACGGGGGAGGGGCAGAGAGAGAGGGAGACACAGAATCGGAAACAGGCTCCAGGCTCTGAGCCATCAGCCCAGAGCCTGACACGGGGCTCGAACTCACGGACTGCGAGATCGTGACCTGGCTGAAGTCGGATGCTTAACCGACTGCGCCACCCAGGCACCACCAAAATATTTTTTACCTGACAAAATTAATCACTGATACGTTTAAAATAGCCAGTTCCTCCAGTATATTTAAAATATACTGAATTCATACAAACATCCAGGAAGATCAATGCATTAAGATCTGATTTTTCATTTGATAATATTTAGACAGAAGTGCCATACACAATTAACTTTTTATTTTAATGTTTTTGTCATCTTTGTTCACTCAAACACACCTTTTACAATGTGTGGGATCACAGTTCCTCCCAAGGTGTATAGGGGGATAAGAAAAATTATTTGAATTTAGGCAAAAAAATAAGCAGTATCAGTAAGGGAGTTACCAGTGATACTGAAATAAATATGACCTGTACTGTTTTTACAGCAACTCAGAAAGAAGATAATACAGATTGCCATCTAATCCAAATAAACATCTGAAGTTGTGGGTAAGTGCAACAGAACGCATTTCTTTTGCTTCTTCTCCCCATTAGATGTCAATCTTTTCTTTGCCTTTAGAGTGGAACTGGGAAAAGCTAAAGAGAGGATGTATCATAGGTAATTATATCTATGAAAGGCAGAAAATCTAGAAAAAAGCAGAATGCATAAGATGCATCATAAAATTTCTGCAGCAATAATCCCCTTCCTCTGCCTTCAACCTCAAGTGCTGGTTTGAATTTTACCTAAGGCTGTCCCACATGACCATGCTGGACCCTGGACAAAGACAACACTATGCGTTTCAAAGTCGAAAGGCTAATTTCTCAGTACTAGCAGTGTCTGTCAGTGTCTTACCCCAGAGAGTATCTTTCTCTACTGAACAGTGACTGAGTCACAGGAGAAAACAATTCTGCTTGCTGGAAGAAAATAGGATGGAAGGAATTATGATGCTTACCAGATGTTCCACTGCCCCTGAGGGGGTACCAGAATGTTTCCGCATGTGCTGTAAACAGCATAAACTGTCAGATCATGGGGCCCTGGGGCTTGGTGCTCATGCTGCTCTGATGTGCAGAGTCACAGCACTCGAGAGTTGGAGGGACCCTTAGAGACGATTTTAGTCAAAGGTTTTAAACTATGTCGCAAGGAGTTCTAGGTTTCCTCAGTGTGGCTCAGAGATTACTGAAGATTAAGGGGGTCTCCCCAGAACAGTAGCAGTGTTCATGGAGAGAATGTAAAAATCCTGTATTAGGATAACAACAAGACAGGATATTTTATCAAACAAAAAATCAGGTATGAAAGTCTACGGTAATTCCTGTACTTTGAGAAAGGAAACTTGTGGAAAATCACCATCCCAGTCGCTCTATGACATTCCTAGAGGTGAAGTTCCCAGAAACCAGGGGTTGTTTCTGGAAATCTAGGTTGCAAAAGGCCATGTGGTTCGGGAGTCTGGAAATTAAATTATTCCCCTAAGATTCAACATCAAGGCAGGAAATAAAGGCTTCTTGATTCAAGTCAACCAATTCTTATAATCCTTTATGTACATATCTATGGCGAATAAAAAAATACCACTTAGAAAAAGTTACCTTTCTATGCTTTAAAAAAAATTTTTAATGTTTACTTATTTTTGAGAGAGAGAGCAAGAGAGCGAGAGAGAGAGAGAGCGAGCATGAGCGAACAAGCAGGAGGACACAAGCAAGCGAGCATGAGCAGGGGAGGGATAGAGAGGAAGAGGGAGCCACAGATCCTAAGCAGGCTCCAGGCTCTGAGCTATCAGCACACAGCCTGGCCTGGGCTGGAATTCACAAACCCTGAGATCATGACCTGAGCCAAAGTCAGACGCTTAACCAACGGAGCCACCCAGGTGCCCCTGTTTTTAAATGGCAATTTAATACTTTATTGCCTTGATGATGATATAATTCTTATTCTGTTACTGGCTTCCAAATTTAAAAAATACCGTGATTGTTCAAAGAACCTCCTCATTGCCACCATTAGAGAGACAGAGAGAGGGAGAGACAGAGAGAGAGAGAGGGAGGGAGAGAGAGAGAGAGATTAACTGAGAGACTGAGAAAAGGGGGAGAAAGAAAAGACAAGGACAGGAAAGGAAAAGAAGGAAGGAAGTAAGGAAGAAGGTTGGAAGGAAACAAAGAGGAGAAGGGAGAGAGAGAAGGGAAGATGGGAGGGAGGGGAAGAAATAAGGAAGAAACAGCTATTTCTGTGTTTGTAAATAGAGCCCATTATAATAAAGGGGGTGTGAGATTTTAACATAAAGTAAGGCATAATCTCCAGGGTTAAAGAGACATTTGTAAAAGCAGGGTAGATACGCCTGCCTGACTCACCGTCACTGTTGATGCACACAACCTCCTGAACCTGAGTGCCTGGGCCACATTCCTTTCCATTGTCTGGTTCACAGTCGCCGAGCCTCACTGCTTTCCATTCATAGCAGGATGGCTCTTCACAGGGAATGGCTTCCAGTAAGTGAGGGCAGTTCCCAGTGCCCCCAGAGCCTCCAGTGGGCTCATTGGTAATCCGCCGCTTCCTCAGTTTGAAACCTGAATTGTTGGGGAAGGAAGATATTTATTGTTTCTGTCATGGTAGAATATTTCAGAAGGCTGAACGAAAACTTGAGTGAAAGCTGGATGAGGGTAGAAGGTAGAAGTCAGATCTGCTTTAATCACTAGTGCTTCCTCAAACTCTAGCTTAATGTGAGCTCTTTAATCATTTATTAAATGAATAAATAAATTAACAGAAGGGCTAAAGAGGGAAAGCAAGTAAAGCTATATAACTGTCATCTCCTTCATAGGACGGGAGAGAGGTAGAGAGGCAGAAGCAGAGAGAGACAGACAGACACGCAGATAGAGAAAACACACATACACATACACAGAATGAATTTGGTTTTTTTTGAAAGTCTATAGTTATAAAATATTCAAAGAAACAATGAAATCTCAAGCTATTTGGAAGTATTCATGACTAACGTGCTATTACTTTGACTTTTTCAACACTATTGCATAATTAAATCTAAAAAGATACCTCTGAGAAGTTGGATGGTTCCAGATAAATTGTCTCTTTGAGACTTAGTTGATTTTAGATGCTCTGGAAATATGAACTAGTGATATAAAGCAACTGGGCTCTAAGGAGAAGTCTTCAGAATTGTGCCCTGTGCTTTAACAGTACCTAACTGTAGTCCTTCTGGACAGTGCATAACAAAATTAATGTCTGTTTATTGCCATGTAAACATATTAAAATCACTAGCAAAATTAATAAGTCTGTTTATTACTATGTGAACATATGAGAATCACTGGAAGACTGTCTTTGAAAGGAAATAAGAAAATGTTTTCCATTACTAGATCATGTGAAAATTACCCCATCGTGTCTGCCATATAAGAAACCACTGCATTTATTCTAATCCTTGCAAATACGTGATTTGCCTCATAAAAGCAATAGAGTTTTTTTTCTTTACCTTCAAAGTAATAAGGAGTTCTGTCTATTGAGAACTAGCTATGGATCAGGCATTGAAGTAAGTGCTTTATGTTTATTATCCCATCGATTCTTTAAAGAAAACATGGGTAGCAGATATTACATCCCTTTTACAGATAAGTGGACAAAGATTTAGATAATTAACTTCAGTTTTAACGTTCTGGTACCAACATCAGAGTAGGTTTATTCATCTTTTGCAATCAATACGCTTTAGCCATTCTGGAAAATATCACAAATGAATAATCACAAGTAACACAGAGGAGCATTCTAAAATAATTCACATCTGACTCAACTGATAGGAGTTTTAAGCATGTCATGTTAATAGGACATACCTTTTTTGCCTTGCTGGTCATTACAGTTTTCGTAAGTACAAGGTCCCCAAGCTGACCAAGGTGACACCTCACATTCAATAGGACAGGGAATGTGACACAGCTGTGTAGTATTAGGAACAGGGCCAGTGCATGATTTCAAGTCCACTGGTTTTGAGGCTGTTTGGAGAAAAATACAGAGATCACTTAAGAATTAAACAAATTATTATGGTCAACAAAATGATTTTTCTATGTGTTTGTAAGGAGAAGGACAAGTGCCACCAAGACATTATTCCACTGCTTCTTAGCTACATCCTAGAAAAAAAGGAGAAGGAATGGGGGGAAAAGGCAGTATAGTGTGATCCAAGGAAACTGGACTAGACATCTTGGAGACTGGTTGATCTCCAGCTTTACCACTTATTAGCCATGTGATTAATAATGTCAAGACTAACTTTCCTCATCAGTAAAATAATCCTTAAGGTTAACTGTATCTCTTAAATTGTATATTTAGATTCTAATTAAGTGGCATCTGCTTTAGAGGACTCAGGAAAGTGGGAGAGGGCCAATGACAATAATATATATGGAAAAAGTCTCCACCGTATGGCTTCTGCTGGATCAGTCTCCTTTCCATTTTGGTCCACAGAGAGCTAACCGGTAGATATAATAAAGAACTCATGAAACCAATGTGGTGTCTCCCTCCCCCTCCAGCTAGAGGACTCACCAGATATTTCTCAGAACTTTTACAGTATATATTATCTACCTATGTGATCCAAAACACAGAACTCTTAAGACAACTAATTTATAATTGACCATGTCTGTTCATAAGTTGACCAATGAACCCTATATATTTTTTGCTTACCCTTGCTTCTCTTCTGTTTTGATGCCTGGAGTTTGGCTATTCTGTATAGGACACATTTGACAGTTAATGTCAAGATGTGTCCATACTTCTGGTTAAAAATGACTAAGAAAGAAACATATTTGAAGCTATATGGACAGCAGAAGAAAATCAAGTTTAGCAGTATATAATATATAGCTGTAGTTGCTTTTGTGTTATAAATTTTAAGAAGTAAATGTTTTAGACATTCCCTTTAATAAAAGCTAGTTGCTGCTTATGTCTGATAATTTGGAATGCCAACCCTTTCACAAAGGACTGAAATAAGGGAGGTCTTAGACAATTCTTATTCTCTTTATGTGAAGAACTATCAAATTCCAATCACATGGGTTACATTTAGAAGCTCATAGAGAAATTAAGATATTGTAAGCTATATTATCCTAACTTTTAAATAAACGTAAATATATTTGCTTGTAGTTTAAACTCTAAGGTTAACTGTAGGCATTGTACATTCCTCAACTTTCTGCAAGCACAAACACACATGATCATAAATGCTACCTGAAGGCCATTATAGTAACTCTTCTTTCTAAAATAGTTTTTCAGTTCTGAAAATTACTCATAGATTTTAATTTTTCTTTTTCCTCCTAAGAGTGCTCACCTCTCTCTCCTCCTTCCTCTCACTCCTCCCAGACGCCACCCACTTCAATGAAAACAAATGATTGGGGTACTCCTAATTTGCTTAGTATGGAGCACAATGAACATTCTCACTGAAGTTTATCAGAACCATTGCTACTATGTATCGTAACATCAGCCAAAGCCAAAAATGATTACTTTTATTGCTTTCCAACAGTGAAAGTACCAGGCATGTTAATGACAGAAAATACAGAAATAAATGCTTCACTTCTTTGAACATAAAAAAAAAAAAAAAAACTTGACATCAATGATACATATTTCACATAAAATGAAAAAAAAATTTAATATCCTCACAGGCATAAAACTTAATTTTATGTGTCAACTTGTCTGGAGAAAGGGATGCCCACAGATCTGAAAAAACATTGTTTCTAGGTGTATCTGTGAGGATGTTTGTGGAAGAGATTAGCATTTGAATCAGTAGACCCAGTGAAGAAGACAGCCCTAACTGATGTGGGTGGAGCATTATTCAAACCAGTGAAAGCCCAATAGAACAAAAAGGTGGACAACGGTGAAATCACTTTCTTTCTTTCTCAGCTGTGGAATGCATCTTCCCCTGCTCTTGGACATCAGAGTTACTGGTTCTGGAAAATGAGGAATTATACCAGTGACCTCATTCCCATAATTGTGGGAGCCATTTCCTATAATAAATCTCCTCATATATCTATACATATATCTTATTGGTCTGTTTCTCTAGAGAACCTTGACTAATACAAGGCTACAGTATGTACAAAAACTCCTGTAACTGAAAATTAACATAAGCAATTTCTTCAGGTGTGGAATCTTTCAGACTATCATTTAAATTAGCAATTGTGTATATAATTAACTGAAAAGACTCCATTTTTTTTCCTTCAATTGACTAAAAGTAACTTTAGAATTTAGTGTTATGATATTGTTTTGAAAATTATGGTTACTACTATGGGAACCAATTTGACAATAAACTTCATATATTAAAAAAAAGAAAATTATGGTTATTACAAAGGGAAGTCTACTTTTTTTGCAAAGTCTTCCTTAACTATGCAATTGTGACGACTACCAGGGCCTGAAGAAGTATATTTTATATATAAGGTTGAACACTTTAGAAGGGAAACAGGTTTTATCAAGAAAACAGTATGAAACATTGTGTTTCTAATACCTGTTTGTTTGTTTTTTATTTTAGCTTTTGGTGTATTTTGAATGAATCAAACAGAATAATCAGGAATAATAATGTTCTTGGGCTGTTAAAAGAGAAAAGTGATGAATACAGGCTTGAGAAAGTATTGCTTAAAGCAACATAGTCTTCAGATTTATTAAGCTAACCAAATCTATACTGAGATAGAGTTATTGAAAAATAACTTCAATTTTATAGATGCCTTTGTGAATATAAATATTTATACATATGTCACACGGTTCACATATAGACGCTCACAGAGAAGTTAAGATATTTTAAGCCTATATATATTTGTTGTGTATATGATTCTATTCCTTTGGTGATTTTCATCACAGGTTTTTTTGTGTGTGTGTGGTAATTAGAGTATATATTAATGTTAATCAGAGATAAGAGCTAAGCTCCCAAAACTGTAAGTCAATTCTATTTTTGCCTATGAATTATTTGGAATTAATGTGATTCAATAAATGAAGTAAAGGACAGACAGACCCAGGAGAATGTTCTGAATTCTAGTTTAATCTGTGAGATATAATTCATAAAGTTCTGTATTACATTCAGTGTTTACTGCTCATCCCATATTCTCAAATATTGAAATTTAAATTTCTTAGAATGGTTCCATCATTACTCTTGTATAATTTTATCACTTAAAATATTGTTCATGCAGTGTAAGTTTCAAAGAACCTTTATTAATTTTTTTAAAAAAAAGTCTTATTGCTGAGGCACCTGGGTGGCTCAGTCGGTTAAGTATCCGACTTCAGCTCAGGTCATGATCTCGCACAGTTTGTGAGTTTAAATCCTGCGTCGGGCTCTGTGGTGACAGCTAAGGGCCTGGAGCTTGCTTTGGATTCTGTATCTCCCTCTCTCTCTGCCCCTCCCCTGCTCACACTCTGTCTGTCTGTCTCTCTTTCAAAAATAAACAAACATTAAAAAAAATTCTTTTTAAAGTCTTATTGTTGATCTCTTGAAAATAAAGGAGACACTTTATTGTTTTCATATGATTTAAAGGCTATTCAATTATATGTACCTTGTATTCTTCAAGAGGTCATAAAAGAATGTCCAAACTTTTCTGGACTTAATAAAACAAGACAAAAAAAAAATGAGACCAGTACATTTTTATAGGTCTGAAACATTTTTGTATTTTTATGTTTAGAGCATTACAATGGAAAAAATATTATAGGAAGTCAATTTAAGATATTTGTTTTCAGCAATGGGCCCAATGAAGCATTCTGAAGATACATCCACTGTATAACCCTTAAGAATAGCAAATATGACTTAAAATATTTTTTAAGTTTTATTTATTTATTTTGAGACAGAGAGCATGAGCAGGGGAGGGGCAGAGAGAATCCCAAGCAGGCTCCAGGCTAAGAGTGCGGAGCCAGACATGGGGCTTGAGCTCACGAACCATGAAATCATGACCTGAGCCAAAATCAAGAGTCAGATGCTTACCCTACTGAGCTACCAGGTATTTGCCTCAGCAAATATGATTTTTAAAACTAAATATTTCAGGGGCACCTGGGTGGCCCATTCGGTTGTGTCCAACTTTGGCTCAGGTCATGATTTCACAGTTTGTGGGTTCGAGCCCTGCATTGGGCTCTGTGCTGAATGCTTGCTCAGAGCCTGTAACCTGCTTCAGATTCTGTGTCTCCTCTCTCCGCCCTTCCTCCACTCATGCTCTGTCTCTCAAAAACTATAAATGTAAAAAAAACTTTTTTTTCAGCTAAATATTTCATTCTGAGGTAATTACAGATTCACGTGACATTGTAACATCACAGAAATCCTATGTATCCTTTGCTAGTTACCACAATCGTCAGATATTACAAACCTACAGTATAATATCACAACCAGGATATTGACATCGATACAACCAGGAAAACCATGGAGAGATTCCAGTAATGCAGGTATAAGCAAGCCAAGGACTGCCTACAGTCCCTTTGTTTCTACTCTTAGGGAAAAAATGTATTCAGTCTTTTACTACTAAGTACAATGTTGTCTATATGTTTTCTTTAAAACAATTTTTTTAATGTAGATTTATTTTTGAAAGAGAGAGTATGAGCAGGGGAGGAGCAGAGAGAGGGAGACAGAGAATCTGAAGCAGGCTCCAGGCTCTGAATGGTCAGCACAGAGCCCTAAGCGAAGGTTGAACTCATGAGCTGCGAGATCATGACCTGAAGTCGGATACTTAAATGACTGAGCCAACCAGGAACTCCTTGGTTACAGGTTTTGTTGGGTTTTTAAAATTTTTTTTTACATTTATTTATTTTTGATAGAGAGCACAAGTGGGGTAGGGGCAGAGAGAGGAGACAGAATCTGAAGCAGGCTCCAGGCTCTGAGCTGCCAGCACAGAGCGCGACGTGGGGCTCGAACTCACAAACCGCAAGATTATGCCCTGAGCCGAAGTTGGACACTCAACTGACTGAGCCACCCAGGAGCACCGTTAACATGTTTTTATAGATCCTTTTTATCAAAATGTGGGTGTTCCATTCTATTTGTACTTTCCTGAGGGTTTTTATTAACAATGTCTGCTAAATTTTGTCAAATGTTTTTTCTCCATTGAGTAATATTTGTGAGTTATTTTTTTTAGCCTGTTAATGTGATGAATTACACCAATTCAGTTTTCAATAGTGAACCCGCCTTACCTCTCTGAATAAACTGCACTTGGTTCTAGTCTTTATTTCCTATAATTTATTACTGGATTCTGTCTGCTAATAGTTTGTTAAGGATTTTTCTATCTATATTCATCAGGGATTTTAATCTGTAGTTATCTTCTTATTGTACTTTGACCCCTCTTTTTCTATTTTCTAGAAAAATATAATCCATTTTATAATGAGCAAATTATGGTGGGTTGTGTTTTTCTCATTTTGAATTTTTGATCCCTTCCATTTAGTCTACACTGTCAAATTTATGTGTATAAAGTTGTGGTGTTTCCCTTGTTATTCTTTTGCTGGCTGTAAGGTCTATGGTGATATCCCCTGTTAAATTCCTAATGTTGATGCTTTTTGTCTTTTCATGTTATCAACCTTGCTGGAAGCTTCCATTTTAATGGTCTGTTCAAAGAATCAGCTATTTGTTTCATTGATTTTTCTTTATTACTTTTGTTTGCAATTTCATTGATCTCTGTTCTTATTTTTATTCTTTCTTTCCCTCTGCTGGCTTTCAACTTTTTTTTGTTGTTCCTTGGTTTTTGAAGTGGGAGCTCAGATAATATTGATTTATGTCTTATCCTCTTTTCTAATGTAAGCGTTTACTGTTATGAATTTCTAGCTCAGCACTGCTTTAGCTGTATCACACAGATTTTTATATACTTTCATTTTCATTCAGTTCAAAGTATTTTGATTTTTCCTGAGAATTCCTTTTCCACATATGGGTTAAGTGGGTCAGTTATTTTCCAACTGTTTGAAGATTTTACTATTATCTTCCTGTGACAGAATTTTAATTTGATTCTAGTTGTGCTCAGAGAATACATTCTAGTATGATGAAAATGCTTTTAAATTTGTTGAGGTTTTATGACTCAGAATATGGTCTATCTTGGTATGTATTCTGCAGACACCTGAAGATGTATTCTGTTCATATAGGATGGAGTGTTCTATAGATGTCAATGGATTCTGTTGGAAGATGGTGTTATTCAGTTCTCCTAAATGCTTAATGATTTTCTGCCCAGTTTTCTATTAAGTATTGGGATTAGGATATTGTCATCCCTGATTTTAATTTTGAATTTGTGTATGTTTTATAGTTCTATCAGTTTTTGGTCACATATCTTATAGTATATTGTTTAGTGAATACACATTTAGTGTTTGTCTTCTTGGTGGATTGACCTTTTTATCATTATATAATGTCCTTTTCTATTATTTTTCTTTTTATGCCTAATTTATCTAATACTAATATAGCACTCCTGCTTTTCTTTGGATAATATTTTCATGATATATTAATTTCTATCTTTTAATTTTTTTCAGTATTTATTTATTTTTCAATATATGAAAATTATTGTCAAATTGGTTTCCATACAACACCCAGTGCTCATCCCAAAAGGTGCCCTCCTCTATACCCATCACCCACCCTCCCCTCCCTCCCTCCCCCCATCAACCCTCAGTTTGTTCTCAGTTTTTAAGAGTCTCTTATGCTTTGGCGCTCTAACCTCTTTTTTTTTTTTTTCCTTCCCCTCCCCCATAGGTTTCTATTAAGTTTCTCAGGATCCACATAAGAGTGAAACCATATGGTATCTATCTTTCTCTGTATGGCTTATTTCACTTAGCATCACACTCTCCAGTTCTATCCACATTGCTACAAAGGGCCATATTTCATTCTTTCTCATTGCCACGTAGTACTCCATTGTGTATATAAACCACCATTTCTTTATCCATTCATCAGTTGATGGACATTTCGGCTCTTTCCATAATTTGGCTATTGTTGAGAGTGCTGCTATAAACATTGAGGTACAGGTGCCCCTATGCATCAGTACTCTGTATCCCTTGGGTAAATTCCTAGCAGTGCTATTGCTGGGTCATAGGGTAGGTCTATTTTTAATTTTTTGAGGAACCTCCACACTGTTTTCCAGAGTGGCTGCACCAGTTTGCATTCCCACCAACAGTGCAAGAGGGTTCCCGTTTCTCCACATCCTCTCCAGCATCTACAGTCTCCTGATTTGTTCATTTTGGCCACTCTGACTGGTGTGAGGTGATATCTGAGTGTGGTTTTGATTTGTATTTCCCTGATGAGGAGCAACGTTGAGCATCTTTTCATGTGCCTGTTGGCCATCCAGATATCTTCTTTAGAGAAGTGTCTATTCATGTTTTCTGCCCATTTCTTCACTGGGTTATTTGTTTTTCAGGTGTGGAGTTTGGTGAGCTCTTTATCGATTTTGGATACTAGCCCTTTGTCCGATATGTCATTTCCAAATATCTGTTCCCATTCCATTGGTTGCCTTTTAGTTTTGTTGGTTGTTTCCTTTGCTGTGCAGAAGCTTTTTATCTTCATAAAGTCCCAGCACGTAATTTTTGCTTTTAATTCCCTTGCCTTTGGGGGATGTGTCAAGTAAGAAATTGCTACGGCTGAGGTCAGAGAGGTCTTCTCCTGCTTTCTCCTCTAGGGTTTTGATGGTTTCCTGTCTCACATTCAGGTCCTTTATCCATTTTGAGTTTATTTTTGTGAATGGTGCGAGAAAGTGGTCTAGTTTCAATCTTCTGCATGTTGCTGTCCAGTTCTCCCAGCACCATTTGTTAAAGAGACTGTCTTTTTTCCATTGGATGTTTTCTGCTTTGTCAAAGATTAGTTGGCCATACATTTGTGGGTCTAGTTCTGGGGTTTCTATTCTATTCCATTGGTCTATGTGTCTGTTTTTGTGCCAATACCATGCTGTCTCGATGATTACAGCTTTGTAGTAGAGGCTAAAGTCTGGGATTGTGATGCCTCCTGCTTTGGTCTTCTTCTTCAAAATTACTTTGGCTATTCGGGGCCTTTTGTGGTTCCATATGAATTTTAGGATTGCTTGTTCTAGCTTCGAGAAGAATGCTGGTGCAATTTTGATGGGATTGCATTGAATGTGTAGATAGCTTTGGGTAGTATTGACATTTTGACAATATTTATTTTTCCAATCCATGAGCAGGGAATGTTTTTCCATTTCTTTATATCTTCTTCAATTTCCTTCATAAGCGTTCTATACTTTTCAGCATACATATCTTTTACATCTTTGGTTAGATTTATCCCTAGGTATTTTATGCTTCTTGGTGCAATTGTGAATGGGATCAGTTTCTTTATTTGTCTTTCTGTTGCTTCATTATTAGTGTATGCGAATGCAACTGATTTCTATACATTGATTTTGTATACTGCAACTTTGCTGAATTCATGTATCAGTTCTAGCCGACTTTTGGTGGAGTCTATCGGATTTTCCATGTATAATATCATGTCATCTGCAAAAAGTGAAAGCTTAACTTCATCTTTGCCAATTTTGATGCCTTTGATTTCCTTTTGTTGTCTGATTGCTGACGCTAGAACTTCCAACACTATGTTAAACAACAGCGGTGAGAGTGGACATCCCTGTCGTGTTCCTGATCTCAGGGAAAAAGCTCTCAGTTTTTCCCCACTGAGGATGATGTGAGTTGTGGGCTTTTCATAAATGCCTTTTATGTTCTTTAAGTATGTTCCTTCTATCCTGGCTTTCTCAAGGGTTTTTATTTAGAAAGGGTGCTGAATTTTGTCAAAGGCCTTTTCTGCATCGATTGACAGGATCATACGGTTCTTATCTTTTCTTTTATTAATGTGATGTATCACGTTGATTGATTTGCGAATGTTGAACCAGCCCTGCATCCCAGGAATGATTCCCACTTGATCATGGTGAATAATTCTTTTTATATGCTGTTGAATTCGATTTGCTAGTATCTTATTGAGAATTTTTGCATCCATATTCATCAGGGATATTGGCCTGTAGTTCTCTTTTTTTACTGGGTCTCTGTCTGGTTTAGGAATCAAAGTAATACTGGCTTCATAGAATGAGTCTGGAAGTTTTCCTTCCCTTTCTATTTCTTGGAATAGCTTGAGAAGGACAGGTATTATCTCTGCTTTAAACGTCTGGTAGAACTCCCCTGGGAAGCCATCTGGTCCTGGACTCTTATTTGTTGGGAGATTTTTGATAACCGATTCAATTTCTTCGCTGGTTTATGGGTCTGTTCAAGCTTTCTATTTCCTCCTGATTGAGTTTTGGAAGAGTGTGGGTGTTCAGGAATGTGTCCATTTCTTCCAGGTTGTCCAATTTGTTGGCATATAATTTTTCATAGTATTCCCTGATAATTGTTTGTATCTCTGAGGGATTGGTTGTAATAATTCCATTTTCATTCATGATTTTATCTATTTGGGTCATCTCCCTTTTCTTTTTGAGAAGCCTGGCTAGAGCTTTATCAATTTTGTTTATTTTTTCAAAAAACCAACTCTTGGTTTTGTTGATCTCCTCTACAGTTTTTTTTTTAGATTCTATATTGTTTATTTCTGCTCTGATCTTTATTATTTCTCTTCTTCTGCTGGGTTTAGGCTGCCTTTGCTGTTCTGCTTCTATTTCCTTTAGGTGTGCTGTTAGATTTTGTATTTGGGATTTTTCTTGTTTCTTGAGATAGGCCTGGATTGCAATGTATTTTCCTCTCAGGACTGCCTTCGCTGCATCCCAAAGCATTTGGATTGTTGTGTTTTCATTTTCATTTGTTTCCATATATTTTTTAATTTCTTCTCTAATTGCCTGGTTGACCCACTCATTCTTTGGTAGGGTGTTCTTTAACCTCCATGCTTTTAGAGGTTTTCCAGACTTTTTCCTGTAGTTCATTTCAAGCTTCATAGCATTGTGGTCTGAAAGTATGCATGGTATGATTTCAATTCTTGTATACTTACGAAGGGCTGTTTTGTGACCCAGTATGTGATCTATCTTGGAGAATGTTCCATGTGCACTCGAGAAGAAAGTATATTCTGTTGCTTTGGGATGCAGAGTTCTAAATATATCTGTCAAGTCCATCTGATCCAATGTCTCATTCAGGGCCCTTGTTTCTTTATTGACCGTGTGTCTAGATGATCTATCCATTTCTGTAAATGGAGTGTTAAAGTCCCCTGCAATGACCACATTCTTATCAATAAGGTTGCTTATGTTTGTGAGTAATTGTTTTATATATTTGGGGGCTCTCGTATTCGGCGCATAGACATTTATAATCGTTAGCTCTTCCTGATGGATAGACCCTGTGATTATTATATAATGCCTTTCTTCATCTCTTGTTACAGCCTTTAATTTAAAGTCTAGTTTGTCTGATATAAGTATGGCTACTCCAGCTTTCTTTTGACTTCCAGTGGCATGATAAATAGTTCTCCATCCCCTCACTCTCAATCTGAAGGTGTCCTCAGGTCTAAAATGAGTCTCTTGTAGACAGCAAATAGATGGGTCTTGTTTTTTTATCCATTCTGATACCCTATGTCTTTTGGTTGGCGCATTTAGTCCATTTACATTCAGTGTTATTATAGAAAGATATGGGTTTAGAGTCATGTGATGTCCGTAGGTTTCATGCCTGTAGCGATGTCTCTGGTACTTTGTCTCACAGGAACCCCTTAGGATCTCTTGTAGGGCTGGTTTAGTGGTGACGAATTCCTTCAGTTTTTGTTTGTTTGGGAAGACCTTTATCTCTCCTTCTATTCTAAATGACAGACTTGCTGGATAAAGGATTCTCGGCTGCATATATTTTCTGTTCATCACATTGAAAATCTCCTGCCATTCCTTTCTGGCCTGGCAAGTTTCAGTAGAGAGATTGGTCACGAGTATTATAGGTTTCCCTTTATATGTTAGAGCACGTTTATCTCTAGCTGCTTTCAGAATTTTCTCTTTATCATTGTATTTTGCCAGTTTCACTATGATATGTTGTGCAGAAGATCGATTCAAGTTACGTCTGAAGGGAGTTCTCTGTGCCTCTTGGATTTCAATGCCTTTCTCCTTCCCCAGATCAGGGAAGTTCTCAGCTATTATTTCTTCAAGTACACCTTCAGCACCTTTCTCTCTCGCTTCCTCCTCTGGAATACCAATTATGTGTAGATTATTTCTCTTTAGTGCATCACTTAGTTCTCTAACTTTCCCCTCATACTCCTGGAGTTTTTTATCTCTTTTTCTCAACTTCTTCTTTTTCCATAATTTTATCTTCTAGTTCACCTATTCTCTCCTCTGCCTCTTCAGTCTGAGCCGTGGTTGTCTCCATTTTATTTTGCAGCTCATTGATAGCATTTTTTAGCTCCTCCTGGCTGTTCCTTAGTCCCTTGATCTCTGTAGCAAGAGATTCTCTGCTGTCCTTTAAACTGTTTTCAAGCCCAGCGATTAATTTTATGACTATTATTCTAAATTCACTTTCTGTTATATTGTTTAAATCGTTTTTGATCAGTTCATTAGCTGTCGTTATTTCCTGGACATTTTTTTGAGGGGAATTCTTCCGTTTTGGATACTCCCTGGAGTGGTGCGGACTGTGGGGCACTTCCCCTGTGCTGTCTTGAATAACTTGCACTGGTGGGCAGGGCGCAGTCAGACCTGATGTCTGCCCCCAGCCCACCTCCAGGGCCACGGTCAGACTGGTGTGTGCCTTCTCTTCCCCTCTCCCAGGGGCGGGATTCCCTGTGGGGTTGCATGGCCCGTCTGGGCTACTTCCACACTGCCAGGCTTGTGGTGCTGGGGATCTGGCGTATTAGCTGGGGTGGATCGGCAAGGTGCACAGGGTTGGGAGGGGCAGGCTCAGCTGGCTTTTCCTTCGGATATCCACTTCGGGAGGGGCCCTGCAGCACCAGGAGGGAGTCAGACCCGCCGGAGTGATGGATCCGCAGAAGCACAGCATTGGGTGTTTGTGCGGTGCAAGCAAGTTCCCTGTCAGGAACTGGTTCCCTTTGGGATTTTGGCTGGGGGATGGGTGAGGGAGATGGTGCTGGCGAGCGCCTTTGTTCCCCGCCAAGCTGAGCTCTGTCGTCAGGGGCTCAACAGATCTCCCTCCCGTTGTCTTCCAGCCCTCCTGTTCTCCGAGAAGAGCTGTTAGCTTGTTACCTTCCAGATGTTAAGTCCCGCTTGCTGTCAGAACACACTCCGTCCGGCCCCTCTGCTTTTGCAAGCCAGACTTGGGGGCTCTGTTTGGCCAGCAGGCTGCCCCTCCACCCCGGCTCCCTCCCGCCAGTCCCTCCCGCCAGTCCGCCAGTCCATGCAGCACGCACCGCCTCTCCGCCCTTCCTACCCTCTTCCGTGGGCCTCTCGTCTGCGCTTGGCTCTGGAGACTCCATTCTGCTAGTCTTCTGGTGGTTTTCTGGGTCAGTTAGGCAGGTGTAGGTGGAATCTAAGTGATCAGCAGGATGCGTGGTGAGCCCAGTGTCCTCCTACGCCGCCATCTTCCCCAGGTCTATCTTTTAATTTTAATCTGGTATACTGTTAGAGTTGAGGTGCGTTTCTTGCAGAACATGTATAGTTGGGTCATATTTTTTAATCCACTCTACCAACTGGTATCTTTTTTCCCACTACACGTTTTTTTTTTTGTTTTTTTTTTTTCAACGTTTATTTATTTTTGGGACAGAGAGAGACAGAGCATGAACGGGGAGGGGCAGAGAGAGAGGGAGACACAGAATCAGAAACAGGCTCCAGGCTCTGAGCCAGCAGCCCAGAGCCTGACACGGGGCTCGAACTCCCGGACCGCGAGATCGTGACCTGGCTGAAGTCAGACGCTTAACTGACTGTGCCACCCAGGCGCCCCTATTTTTTTTTCTAGATACAGAATAATTCTAACCTTTATATTGCATTAGAAACAATTTATAATATAGCAAATTGTAACAATTATATTGCATTAAATCAGAGATTTGTTAAAGAATTTTAAAAATTTGTACCCACTGGTATTTCTAGATTGTTGGCTTCCTTCTCTCCAAGTCTGAGATATGAGAGGCAGAAAGTATCACCTTGCTGCTTCTTGGGTCTTAAGATTTCTAGCTTGTCTGCCCTTTCCCCTCCAACTTTCAGAGTTGTCTTATGGTTTGTTTACTATGTATTACGAAAAAATGACATTTCCTCTACCTTCCCGGAAGCAGAAGCCTATATGTTATTTAAAAATAAAACCTTTCAATTTTACCCCTGGGATCACAAGAAAGGAAAATTCTCAAAAGATTCTCCAAATCCATAGCATGAACTCAATATGGTACTAGAGTCCTAAAGCTGGGTCTCCTGTGGGGCATTATTGATCCCAGGTCACAAAACTTTTGGTTTAATGGCCTTGTAGGAGGCCTAGAATTGCATATCTACAGTTCTTTAATTATCAGGACAAAAGGAGACATTTTCAGACAGAAATGAAAATTTAACTATTATAGACCATCATTAAAGAAATTTCCAAAGGACTTATTTCTCATAAAAAGGAACATGAATACAGAAATAGGGTCTTAGATGCCAGATGGAATGGCAATCAAAGAAAATATTACATGCGAGTAAAAGTAAATGTTGAATGTAAAAACATAATTATAATGATTAAATAGGGGAATGTAGTAGAATAATGGTCCCCCAAAGATTCAATGCCTTAGTCTTTGGAATTCGTGAATATAATTATCCTGATGGAAAAAAAGGACTTCATAGATATGATTCAGGTTTCAAACCTTGGGATGAGGAAATCATTCTGGATTATCCAGGCAGGCCCAATCTAGCCACAGGAGTCCTTAAAAGCAGAGACCCTTTCCCAAATGGGTCAGAAAGATGAGATGGAAGAAAGAGAAGAAATTCAAATGAAGGGAGGTACCTGAGTTGCCACTGATGACTCTAAAGGGAGTGGGGAAGAGCCAAGGGATATGAGTGGCCTCTAGAAGAACAGTTCCCAGATGGACAACCAGCAAGGAAATGGAGAATTTGGTATTCCAACGGCATGGAACTAAATTCTACCAACAACCCAAGATGAAGAAGGAAAAAGATCCTCCCCTACAGCACCTAGAAAGAAATGTATCTCCCATAAGCCCTTGAACTTTGGCTTGGAGAGACCCATGCAAGACTTGCAATCTACAGAACTTTAAGATAAGGTGTTAGGTTTGTGGTAATCTATTATGGTAGCAATACAAAACTAATAAAGAGAGTTACAAGGCACAAGACAGAACTAAAATACAAGGCTACATAACATGTAGGTTGGTGTAGCCTTTAGAAAGGTAAATACATTATATAGCCTGTATTCATTTGAGTCTGTACCTTGATATTTTAAAGTAATCTCTTTACATAAATAGGATAAGGATGTATAACTTCCAAACCTAGGGAAACAATGTAATAACAAGAAAAGTATTGCAATAAATTCAAAAGAAGCCAAGAAAGGAAAAACAAAACCAGTCACAGAAAAAGTGGAACAGAGTAAGATGGAGGAAATGAATGCAAAAGACTAAAATTTTAACCAGTAAAAGCCAAAGACTATCAGACTGAACAGAAAAGTTAAATCTGAAATGACATTTATATCCACTAGTTTGTCAAAAATTTCAAAGTCTGACAATATCAAGTGCTGGAGGAGATGTAAAGCAGCCAGAATAAACACTGCCGGAAGAAATCTAAGTTATTTAACCATTTTAGAAAATAACTTGGAAGTTTTAACTATGGCTGAAGATGAGCATACTACTAGTTATATACCCTGGAAAATATCATGCATTTATCTGAATAAATATTGATAAGAATTATCATTGAAACACTGTTTATAATTGCAAATATTTATTATTGCAGAAATAACTCAAGTGTCCACCAAGGGAACGAACAGT
Source organism: Lynx canadensis (assembly GCF_007474595.2). Classification (NCBI taxonomy): domain Eukaryota; kingdom Metazoa; phylum Chordata; class Mammalia; order Carnivora; family Felidae; genus Lynx; species Lynx canadensis. The sequence goes on from NC_044304.2 coordinate 104,249,404, forward strand.
AAATTAGGCTTGCCCACACTACATAACGCTATACAGAAGTGGAAACAAATGAACTAGAACACAATCATCAATATGATTTAACAAATACATCAAAAAAGTGAAGAAAGAAAGTTTAAGAATATATACTAAATGATACCATCCGTATAAAATTTAAAAAAAAAACAAGCAATATCATCATGTGTTGAGATAAATACATAAGTCTGGGAAATAGGAGAAAAACCACTATGGTCCATCTGGTACTTTCAGGCGGGTCTTTATTTTTTTTGGAGCTAGCCTGGCACTCAGAGCTATGCCATGGTGTTCTCTTGGACATAAAGAATTTCACACAGCATCAACTTATGTGGTCATTCCAGACTATGATGGAGTAAGACAAAAAATAAGACTACTTAATTTGTCTAAGTAAAAACAAGGTCACTATGATAACCATAAAAAATATCAAACATTCCCTTCTCTGAGCTAGTATGAGTGAATTCTGCCTTTTTTTTTAAAGTCAGTTATAGCTTTAGCCTCCCTCCCGATTTTCCTCTTTCCAAATAACATTTATCAAGATAACCTGTCACAGAATTATCCTTGCTTCCTTATAGCATTTAATCCAGAGCAAAGTTCGCTTATTTAATTCTCTTAAAAATCACTTAACTATGGAGAACAAACAGAGGGTTAGTTACTTTAAGGGTTGTGGGAGGGGGGATGGGCTAAATGGATAAGGGGCATTAAGGAATCTACCCTGAAATCATTGTTGCACTATATGCTAACTAATTTGGATGTAAATTAAAAAAAAGAAAAAAGAAAAAGAAAAAAAATCACTTAAGTGACCTAAATCCTATAATAACTGCTTTCTGACACTCTTACTGAGATGCCCGTGGTATGGGTTCTTTATCACTCAGGGAGTAATAAATCCAACTTGTTCAAATACAGGTGTGTCCCTGGTAGTCTACGGCTAAAGAGTGTAGACAAGGCAATACATAAAGAAAAATAAAGAATATTAAACATAAAATTAGAATAGGAGTTCTAGTTGTGGATAGAATGGGATGTATTTATTTAATAACAAATGCTTACTGGTTTTTACAAGTGCTAAGCCATGAACTTAAAAAGTCTTAAAACGTACTTAACAAAGACTAACTTCTTTAATTCTTACAAAACTCTATGGGAGTATTTCAATTATCCCCATGTGGGGGAAGGAATAATTATCCCCTAAATGGGGAAACTAAGTATGGAGAGGAGAGGTTAAGGAACTTTCCCCAAAGTCACTAAGTTAGGAAATTGTAGATTTTGTATTTATATCCAGGAAGTTGGGCGCCTTCGGTGTGTATCTCAAACTACTACTCCCTGTCATCTTGGAAGGATGCAGGAGGGAGTTTCGATTATATATATATCTATATAAATACAGACACACACTTGCTAATATATTTGAAACAGACTGGAATGAATTAGAAATATAGTTAATGGAGATTATGAAATAGTGTGTGTCATTTTAACATAATAAAATAATAAAGCTACCAAAGTAATACAGCATCAACTCTGGTAGCCTAGCAGTGAAAATTATTCTGACTTTTGTGTGTCAGTTGGGAATAAAAACTAAATTTCTATCAAGAACATCCTGTCCAATTAAATTACTATTAAAATGAAATGCTCTGCATTTACACTGATAACAAGAACAGATACTTCTGCTGAATGTACCAAATTAATTTTTTAATCCTCACAGCAATATCATGACATAGGTACAATTGTAGTCTCAAAATTCTAAGATGAGGAAACTGAGGAACAGATTAAGTACTTTGCGTAAGATCACACAACTAGTTAATGGCATTTGACATTTGATTTCAGAGGCTGTGCTCTTATCCTCTCTGCTATACTATGACATGGCAATTACTAGAAGCCATGTTCTTCCCCCATTTCTTACCTCAACTTCCAGAAGTCTAATATGAAGGGTGCCTTGACTAGAAAATGCAGTGAGTTCTTAAACGGCCTATTTTGTTATTGTTGTGAGGGGTAACTGTAGGAATTGGGAATATTGGTAATACTCATCTGGAAAATGAATCCTCAGTATTTTAATAAGAAACAGTTTAGATTGTCATCCATTTCTAACAGTGAATTTTTTTAAACTAAATAATTTTTGTTCTAATGCCAAAATATATGCCACATGTGTGTTTTTAACTGTTTTTCACCGTGGAAATACATAATTGGATTCTCAAAATATTTTAAATCAGAGATCTCATACTTAGTCTACTTAAGACCTATTTGTAAAATAATATGCCTTTTATGCAGTCATTCAAAAGATATATTAGAGTTTAAAGGTTGAAAAAACACGCAATAGTTTAATAATTCATTCATTCATGTAGGAAAACAGCGGAGCATTTTAGGCATTCAAAATCTCCTGATGTTGCATTTATTGCCCATTGTCTTCCCTGAAAACCCACCTTTTTCTTGAAATAGCATTGCTTCTTTGAACAACCTTATTTGAGTGCTATTTCACAATTACAAAGAAATTCTCTTGGATTTAAGTCTTAATTTCTGTATAGGAACTGACAAGAGATTCCGAAGACTTAAAAATAAAATCAGTTACAAGAAGCTTTCCTTTTCGTTGTTATTCTGTTGTTCAGTCAGTTAAAATAAGTATTAAATGCCTTCTCTGTGTATCGCCCTACCACTGTGTTAGGAACCACATACCAAAGGGTGCTGTAGGGCCAACAACAGTGTCAACAGTGATTTTTTAAATTTTTCTTAAGTATTATAAATGTGTTGTAGTAATTTAAGGTATATTTAACCAAAGCAGTTTTAGTTCCAAGAAGGTTGATTGAACCCACCTCCCTGTCACCTACAAGCACTATACTCTCAAGAACTGATGTCAAACAAATAAAGAAAGCTTCTATTTTGAAAATTAATCAAGTTCTACATGTAACAGTGATTATGCTTAAAGTTTTTTGAAGATATTCTTGTATATTATTCACAGACATTTCTTTTATCTTTTTCAGACTGATATATTTATGGGGACATAAATTCCATCAATTTCTTTTTAATAATATAGGGCACTGTTTTTAAGATAATACCTTTATTCTTTGATCAATTTTGAAACTATATTTAAAACAATGGTTGACAATTATCTCTCAGCATTTAATGTGCTTCAAAGCTCACTGCCAGTCCTTTCTGGCTATGGTTAAGTCAGATTGAGCTACTGTTTTTGATAAATCTTTTCTTATATTAAACCAAGACATTACACAGATCTTCCCTGATGTACCCTGTTATGTTCTCAATAAATCCAACGTAAGTTGAAAATACCAATAAGCCAAGAAAGCATTTAATACATCTAACCTATCAACCATCATAGCTTACTCAGCCTAGCCTACCTGAAACATGCTTAGAAAGTTTATATTAGCCTACAGTTTATTTTATAATAAAGTGTTGAATATCTCATTCATTTTACTGAATACTAAAAGTGAAACACAGAATGGTTGTAGGTGTATTGGCTGTTGACCTTCATGATCATGTGGCTGACTGGGAGCTGCAGCTTGCTGCTACTGCCTAGCATCATGAGAGAATATCATAGCACATACTGCTATCCGTGAAAAAAAAAAATAAAAATTCTAAATTCCAAGTCCATTTTCTACTGAGTATATATCACTTCGCAGCACCACAGATCTGAAAAATCCTAGGTTGAACCATACTGAGTCAAGGACCATCTGTACAGTTTTATAAAGCTAACGTGATAGTTCTTGAGATCATTTTCTGCATCACAATTAATTCTACAGTAACCAACAGACTCATCACCTCTCCTGTGCAATTCATAAATGGATAGCTTGCTTCTTCTTTGTGCTTGTGTCTGCTGCTTGGATAATCTCTTGAATTATGTTTAGATCACAAATCACAATATTTGACTGAGGTCATAAAGCATTAATTTTTTTTTCTTACATTAGACTATTTCAGAGGTCCCTGTATTTGGAACTGTAGTACTTTTACAGAGGCCTCTTGACTTTTTCTGTTTGGTTATTATTGGGGAGGTAAAGAAGGTCTAGGCTTGCTCCATTTTGGTTTCTAGTCAAGTGGAAGTTATAGGGGGTTCATTTCATAAATTTAGATGAGGTTCTTCCAAAATATTCCAATGAAAGGTATTTAGGTCCTGATTAAAAATAAGAGGAGAGTATCTCTCTTTCTTGTTTCTCAGTTGAATATTCTGATTTTATCTTGTCAATTATGGGTGTTGAGGAGACTGATGGTGGGGAAGGAGCTAGCACATGAACACTAGCTGTGCTGTAAAAGGTATGGACAGACTTCTCAGAAACCACTTTCTCTGTAAAGAGCTCAACACACACTGCAGCTGGTTTGCTCTCCAATGCCACCTGTTAGCAGAGACAGGAGGGCACTGAGTGATGGACCTATTACTGCTCTTGTCTCCAGCCTTTGCTCTGCTGGGTTGGGGTCAGCGTCTCCGCCTACCTTTTTCAGAGACTCCACTCATTGACATAGGGGTTATTCCTTTGCCTTGAGGTCCCTGTTCCTCCAATCTTCTATTGATATCATCTTAGCAAATACAAACTCCTTTAAGGATTTAGCTTCTAGATGGGCTCTCTCCTTGTTTCCAGAGCTGATGCCATTTTTCTCTATTTGTATGTTCCATTGGTCACTTTAGGGACTTAGAGAAAGAGGTCCACGTGCCTATGCTCACAATGCCATATTTCCTGGAAAAAAACTACTGTCATGTCTTGACTCCAATAAAACAGAACAGTGCTATCTTTTTAAGTATTTATAGGAACAAACATATGTCACCTAATTTCTCTGAGTGACCCTGATTCATATAAGATAAGAATATTTAAAAATACATGAGATTGTTCAAAATATGCATCTTCATAGCAGTGCCAATCATGTTAAGATTTAAATTTCACAAATTGTATCAACAGCTTGACAAAGACCTCACTCTCCTACTACAAAGATGTACCATCTGCTCCAACATTGCAAATATGCAGTCAGGTTCCCCTCCCCTTTTTAAAACAGGACACGTTGTAGCACTGTCTATGTAAAACTCACCCTGAAATCTCCCAACAACACATTATTATTGACTTAAATACCCACTTACAATGTCCTTAACTTGGAAAGTAACATTAATGGATAGTAGAAATTAAAAGAAGCAGTTTGGTACTTGTATGTTATCAAAATACAATGACAGAATCTTAGCAGTTAGAATTTCAAAGAATTGCAACATTTGTTTCAAAGCGAGTAATGAAAAAGAATTGAAATATCCAATCATATAAGGTCTGTAACCAGCTCCACATATTTGCTATAAATATTATTCTGATGACCAAATGTATTAGTCAGCTAGGGAGGCCCTAACAAAATACCACAGCCTAAGTGGCTTAAGTAGCAGAAATTTATATTCTGACAATTCTAGAGGCTTGAAGTCTAAGATCAAGGTAGTGCAGAGTAGAGGTGTGGCAAGAATTGCAAACAACTGCCTTCTTGTTGTGTCCTCACCTTGCCCTTTCTCTGTGTGCACACATCCCTGGTGTGTCTTCCTCTTCTTGCAAGGACACACTCCTAGTGGATTCAGGTTCCACTCATTTGACTTCATTTAACCTTAATTACCTCTTTACAGGCCCTGTCTCCAAAAAATGTCACAATGGGGGTTAGGACCTCAGCATGTGATTTGGGGGGGGGGGGCACAGTTCAGTCCATAACATCAAGCTTGATGGAATATTAAAGAGAGAAATAATTTGCAAATAATGACTTAAATGAAGTCCAGTGTGCGACCATATTCACTGCCATATCTTATCCACTCTTCCCTGTTCTTCTGGGGGAAAAATCTACACTGAACTTGCACTCATTCAAGTTATTCCACAGCAGATTGCTGCTGCTATTACTATCTGACCACACCTTACTTAGAAGCAGACCAAGGTAAATATCTCCAGTCTGAGACTTTCTGTTTTTCCTGGAAATTTCCATTATATTCTCAAAATCTCCATGTATAGAATTCTAAGTATAGAATCCGATTTCCCAATCATTGTGTAGACAGATGAACTTTCCAAAAGTTTTTAGAGAAGTTTTAAGAGTTCTCCTTCTAATGCCTTGGAGTTAAAAAATAAAATACAACCTGGAACAAGCAGGTAATAACTAAAAGCATGATTTGTGGGGAGCCCTGAGCTGTAACATCAACACTGCTTACTCCAACAAATGAACCATTGTTGTAATGAGCTACTTGGTTCCAGGCCCAACCAGGTTTTCTGGTCCATCTAGTTATTTTTACCTATGTCAGTTCTGATTCCAAATCTAGTTAATGTTCTCTATTTAATCCTTTGTAATTATTCTTCAATTTCTTCTTATACTTTGTCAGGATCTGGTCTGTCTCATGAATATTTACTTACTTAACTCACCAACAAATGTTTACTGAGCTTCTACTATGCACAAGGAGCATACTGTACACATGGGGTCCTTAGGATTTAGTAGGCAACAAAACAGAGAAAAGTGCCCGCTGTCTTACAAGACATTCTCATAAAGGGAGTGGGAAAAGAGTAGATGAACCAGAAGCTTTATAACTAACAACTGACATAGAATGGTATAAGACAAAAAGTCCTATGGGGAAAAAAAAAAAGAGCAGAAGAAGGGGGTGTGGGAGTATGTGTGTGGGAGGTCGGATACAATTTTAAACGGGAGGGTCACATCTAGTCTCTTTGAGAGAGAAATATTTGAGACCAGGCTGGAAGGAGAGGACAGAGTTAGCCAAGCAAATGTCTGTGGAAAAAGCGTTCCGGGACAGCAAAGGAAGCTGGTGTGACTGCAGTGAAAGGAGCAAGAGGCAGAGGAGTTGGAGATGGGAGAGAGGACAGGCAGACTGACTTTTATCAGGAGTGAAGGCCAGCATTGATGCAGGGCTTGCAGAAGAATGACACAGCCTGCCTTCAGATGTAAAAGACTGCTCTGCTGCCATATGCAGAATCAAGTGTGGGGGTGACATGGGACACAGGAATACCTATTAGGAAGCTATTGCGATAAATAAATCAGGCAAGAGATCACGGTCCAGGCCAGGGGGTGGAAGTGGAGATGAAGCTGTCAGATAAATATTGAAGGATGAACATAAAAAGATGCTCAAGATCCTCAGGGAAATACAAATCAAAACCACACCTGCCAGAATGGTAAAATGAATAACTCAGGAAACAAAAGATGGTGGACAGGATGTGGAGAAAGAGGAACAGTTTTGCACCGCTGGCAGGAATGCAAACTGGTGCAGTCATTCTGGAAAACACTAAGAAGGTTCCTCAAAAAATAAAAAATAGAACTACCCTAAGACCCAGCAATTACACTATTAGGTATTTATCCAAAAGATATAACAATTCTGATTCAAAGGGGCACATGTACCCCAATGTTTATAGCAGCACTATCAACATTAGCCAAAGTATGGAGAGAGCCTAAATGTCCATTGACTGATGTGTACACACACACACACACACACACACACACACACACACACACACGTACACACAATGGAGTATTACTTGGCAATCAAAAAGAATGAAATCTTGCCATTTGCAACTACATGGATGGAACTAAAGCGCATTATGCTATTGAAGTGAAATAAGTCAGTCAGAGAAAGATAAGTATCATATGACTTCACTCATTTGTGGAATTTAAGGAATAAAACAGATGAGCATAAGGAAAGGGAAAAAAGTAAGGCAAAAAGAGACAAGGAGGGAAACCATAAGAGACTCGTAAATATAGAGAGCAAACTGGGGGTGGCTGGGGGGGGGTGTTGGGTAGGGGGGATGGGCTAAATGAGTGATGGTCATTAAGGAGGTCACTTCTTAGGATGAGCACTGGGTGTTATACGCAAGTGATGAATCACTAAATCCTACTCCTGAAATCATTATTGCACTACATGTTAACTTGGATCTAAATAAAATTTAAAAATGAAAAAAAAAGAGGTAATCAAGTTAAAAAAATGTTGAAGGGACAGCCAGAAGAACGTCCTGAGGAATCAGTTGTGGGAGTCAAAGAGAGAAGAACCAAAAATGACCCCAAATATTTTGGTCAAAGCAACCAATGCCTAGCCCTTTGCTGTCACTGTGTTGTTTCTCCTTGTCCTTGAGCACTTAGACCGTGATCACTCTATTCTCTCATAAGGCTCACTCAGAAGACCAGGGTCCTGTGCTCTATACATTTCAATTGCCAGAAATTCTCTCCATTCCTTCTCCCTGCACCTCCATCGTTGCCCTGCACTGCTCCACCTCCAATTAATCTACCCATTCCTGAAGATGCCAGCTGAATCAGCAGATGTGGACTAAATGTCTGCATTTAACATTCAAACAATAGAGTTTGTGACACTTCTAGGGTCTGCTACAGCATGAGGGCTGTTAACACTGACCTACCTTACTCATGGTAAGATGTGTGAAAGTGATGGTAAGATTCTTTGAAAAAGAATTCTTAAAAAAAATAGCAGTAACATTTCTGAGATTGAATTCTAGCATGTATTTCTTTTTTTTTTAATTTTTAAAAATGTTTATTTATTTTTGACAGAAAGAGACAGAGCATGAGCGGGGCAGGGGCAGAGAGAGAGAGGGGGCGACACAGAATCCAAAGCAGGCTCCAGGCTCTAAGCTGTCAGCACAGAGCCCGACGCGGGCTCACACTCACAGACCACGAGATCATGACCTGAGTCGAAGTCAGACGCTCAACCGACTGAGCCACCCAGGTGCCCCATAGCATGTATTTCTTAAAAACAAACATAAAAGGTCAAATGTGAATGAGTCACAACATTACCTGTTGGAGACCATCATCGATGTAGCCTTAGAACTTTCTGGAATGTAACAAATTTACTTGTTTCTGAGTCAGCGGAGCAGAAATCATGATTTTCGTGACCCATGCTTAACCTTGCAACAGTGACTTTCTGATTTTCAGGGCATGTAACAATTACTGGTGGTGATGGGGGATAAGGACAAGGGTTGTTTTAAGGAAGTGGACTCCTGGGTACCATCCTTGTAAATTCCAATTCACCATACTTGGATTGAAACCTAGGAATAACCTAGGAATATACATTTTCCATAAACACTTGAGCTGATTCTGATACAAGTAATGCTCAAACCATCCTTCAAGAGACACAGCTAAGCAGGATTGGAGCTGAAGTCAATCACAAAATGCCATAGCACTGTGGCACTAAATGCTTACCTTTTAGAAAATGTTATGCACGTATCAGAACAGAGCTGCACACGCTTTGGTAAAGAATTGCTTGCTATTGCTTTTGGGCCATAAGAATATTAAGAATTATTTCTCTAGTGGTATTTTATTTTTCCTATTGGTGACATATTTCTTCTTGGACATTTTTCTAAGCCTAAATCCACATTTTTATTTATGGCAGCCTATAAACTGAGTTTGGATACTTTCCCCAAGCATACATTATATTCTTTTAAAATAAAACTGCTTAGAACAAAGATACTGGAGATTCAAAAACACCTGCCGTTGCAGATCTCAAACCCCACTAGGAAATCCATCTGGAGGTTTGATATTGGTGATCTTCCTGTCTCACTTTTGTGGTCTGATAAAACTGCATCTTTGGGAGAAGGATTAAACTGTAGGAAAAAGAAAGGGGATTGACTGAGAAAGATCCTTAAAACAGGTTAGCTTGTATATTTTACGTATTAACCCCTTATCAAGTATGTGGTCTGCAAAGATTGCCTTTTCATTTTGCTGATGATTTATTTTGCTGTGCAGATGTTTTTTAGTTTGATGTAGTTCCCCCTGCTTTTAGTGTCAAATCCAAAAAATCATCACCAAAACTAATATCAAGGAGTTGATCCTGTTTTGTTGTAAGAGTTTTATGGTTTCAGGTCTTATCATTAAAGTCTTTAATTCATTTTGAGCTGAATTTTTATTAGTTATTAATGAACCCTTCTTACATTTTATCTTATGGGTTTTAACTTTTTAATCTCAGCTTTATGTCCTTTACATTTACGTTTTTTCCAATTTTTAGCCTACTACAGTCACCCCAAATCTTACTCATTTTACTTTTTCATTTTCATTTTTTATCTTAATGGAATTTTAAGTATCGTATTTATTACCTCATTACTTTTTCTCTAAATCTTTTTTTGCAATTTAAAAACTCTAATCTCTCGTACTATTATTTTTAAGTTCCTTGTTCTCATATATTTCAGATTTTTCCCCTCTGGAGAGCAAAAAATGAGAGAACCTAGAGGTATTTATGTGGGATAAGGTCTTCAACTTTTACTTTGCTGACTTTCTGTTTATTCCCAAAGCATCTCTGTTTTCAAAAAACGGAATGGACTTGGTTTTTCATATTACATGTCATCCAAAGTTTACGTGAAGAGCTATATGTTTTAAAATCCATTGAGTCTGACAGAGAGAATCACTGAATGTGGAGGAAAAACCTTATCAGCATTACAACCCACGCAAGGAGGGACTGTAGGCAAAGGGGTGGGGGAGGGCTTTAAGCTTCTGGCTTCACCTTCATGCGAGGCAGGTGACATACAATCTCAAAAGAACTTTGGAGAGGATATTTGGGACCAAATCCAAAACTAGGTATCTGGTCTCACGTGTATTTAGCTTGGTCCTTGTGGTCTCATGTCAAGATAATTTCTGTCTCTGTTCTTGATGGATTCATCAAAGGACCCTCTTGGCTGCAGCTTTTCTCAGCTCCAGTCTCTGGTCAGAGAAGAATTTTCTTATGGGCTCAGCTGCATTCCAGTTAGGAGGCCACATTAATTTGTGAAGACTGGTATGAGATCAGCCGGTACGTAATACATCTGAAAAGTCACAAATATAAGAAAGGAAGAAGCTGGTCTCTCCTCAAGGCTATGGGTTTGGTTCTAGTGGCTAAAGCTCTTTGGAACTGAGGAAATGGTGGAGGCTCCACAGATCCTTAATTTATCACCCAAATGGAAACGGGGATGTTATTATGAAGGATGTTACTCTGGAGCATTCTTAAAACAAAATCAAAAGGCTTGATAAGGACATAAACTTGAATAAAATATTATACCACTTCAAACAGAGACATGAATTGGCACTTAACTAGGTGCAGGCAAAGAAAAAGTTTAGGCACAGATAAAGGAAAATCAAAAGTCATAAATCTATTCCCTAGTTTGTAAGCCATAGCAAAAATCTGAAACACATGCAAGAGAGATCTACTTTCAACTGAAGGCACTTACTCAGTTCTCAACGTCTAAACTATAATTGTGGGAATGTTTTTCCCCTCCAGAACTATTGTTTAATTACACAGTTCTTGTTGAAGGAAAATTTATTCTAAATGATAGGCCTTATTTTATAGATCATATTCGTTGAGACCTTAGTATACGCCTGGCACAATTCTAAGTGCAGTACATGGATTTTTTTCATTTAAAATTTTGACAAATCTTATTATATCCAGTTTATAGAGAAAGAAACAGGTTCACAGAGAGGTGAGATAACCTGTTCAATATCACATGGCTCAGGCATTCTATCTTCACAATCTATACTCTAAAATGCTGGGTAATAAATTCTTTCAGCTTTTATTTTTCTGAATATTTCAGTTTTTCACGCCTAGTGTGGAAGAATACTTTCACCAGCTATACAAAACTGACAACTGTTTTCCAGTGAAGACACTCTTTTATTGTTTTAGGGTCTAATCATTATCTCCAATAAGATTGCAACCCTCGTTTGTTATCTTTATTCCCCTGTACATATCATGTGTTTTTTCCTTTTGCTGCCTTAAAAATACGCTACCTTTAGTTGATAACAATTTTAGCGTAATGTATTTTTCTTGTTGTTGTCTTTGTATTTATCCTGCTTGGGGTGTGCTGAGCTTCTTAAATCTGTAGCTTTTAACATCTTCATTTATAAATTTTGTTCTTTCAAACAGTTAAATTGCTAGAAAATCCTCTTGACCCTCTCAAGTTTGGCTCCATTTGGATTCAAGCTTGTTTGGTTCAGATTTGAACTTGGCTGTAACAGCATGATTCTTACTCCTAAGCCATGGTCTTTCAGGGCCTGAGGTACTTAGGTATATTCTTCATCCTCATGGAGCTGGAACTCTGATATCTCCCAGCACAGCACTACCTATGTCATCACCTTTCAGCCCCCAGCCTCGCAGCACACGTCCTCAGCCAGACTTCACAGAGTCCAATCTGGCACATGAGCAGCCCAGCCCTGGACCAAGGACCTATGATACATTCCCCACACAGACTCCCAGACTCCACCCCCCAGCACAGAACACTCTTCTATCTACCTTACCCTGAAATTTCCAGTCGCTGGAGCAGAACTTAGATGCTGGACTCTGGTTCAGCAAGACTTGACACCACGCTTGCTTTCACTTTTCCTGCTCTGTGTCAGGAAAGACACTCCAGTAGAAGACAGAGATGACTGATGACCTCACAACTGTGATCACAGTCTACTGCTGCTTGCTGGTTCATGTCTAAAAACAGTTGCTTTGTATATTTTGCCCAATTTGACAGTTATTCTTATTGAGAGAGTTTCAGTTACTTGACTATGGCTGCAAGCAGAGGCCTAACAATATGTTTGCTTTTCTGAAGATTTAAAGTATTTACTTACTGGGAGATGTAATATATTTCTAAATACACGTGTCTTAGAAATTTCATCTCTCCGACTATTAGAAGAAGAAGTTTTGCTAGAGTAACACTAGTTGGCAATCATATGTATCAACTCTTGAGGGTCATTACTAAGTCTATTTATTCATTTATTCAGTGAACACTTGTTGTATGTTGTCCATTCTGTGAGTGATATTTTTCCCGTAAGTAGTTTTAAGGGATTTATATTAACACATGTATTCAACAGATCATGCAGCTTGAACTATTCAGATATATGCACTTTGACATTGTTTTGAAACTTTTATTTATTTTGCCATTTCCAAGAGTGTGTGCAGGGGAGACAAGCATGCCTGACTGTTATGATTCAAGATGTCAAATAGAAAGATCAATATATGAGTTTATTCCTCAGAGGAGAATTTTGGGCTAGATATATAAATTTGGGAAGGTAAATAATACCTTGGTGATCTAAATATCACTCCTCAGTCATTGTTTCTCACATCATCCTATTTTAATACTCTGAACAGCACTTATTGCTACCTGATAATTTCTTACTTATTTCTTGCTTATAGTCTCTTTCCAGAAAATGTGACCTCTGCGACAGAAAGAATCTTCTTTGTGCAATTCATTTCTCTATTTTTAGCATTTAAACAGTGTCTACATATAGAAGACTCTCAGTAAATACTGCTTTAATAAATGAATGATTTCCTGCCATACAAAATAGAAAAATGTGCATTTTCATACATGTATAGCTTTATTATCATTAAATAGGAATGACCTTAATAGATCACTGGCTCTGAGACCTAACTGGTATTTAAAAGAAGGCATACATTCTAAAACCAGTATCGTTTAGAGAGGAGGTAACTTTGTGCCCAACATTAAACTAGCTTACAATTGACAAACCTAACTCAATGGCACAATGGTTAAGGTCACAAGTTCAGAAGCTAGACATTTTGATTCACAATCATGGTTATCATATTTACCAGCCAAAAGCCTTGGTAAAATCATTTAACTTCTCTGTTCCTCAACATTATATAAATATAGTACTTGCAGTGAGGGTCTAATAAGCAAATAAGTGTAAAACAGAACAATGTCTCATATAAATTCTCATATGACATTATTATTACTTCAGGTGAACTCATCTAATTCATTTAATTTTATTTTTGGGAGTCATTTTATCTTGAAGAAGATACTGGAAAGGAAAATAGTGTCTGCCAAGAGATGGCATTACTGTTGAAGGTCGACAACCTGGCATGTGTTTCAGATTTTTGCTATGGCTTACAAACTAGGGAAAAGATTTATGACCTTTGATTTTCCTTTATCTGTGCCTAAAGTTTTTCTTTGCCCTGCATCTAGTTAAGCGTTAACTAATCTCTCTGTTAGAAGTGGTATAATATTTTATTCAAGTTTATGCCCTTGTCAAGCCTTTCGATTTTCTTTTAAGGATGTTAATCCTATCCTTACCTAGATGATGGCTGGAAAATGTGTCCCTGCATTTAACTGCACCTAAATAGAAACTAGAATGTCAGAACTCCAGATCCTTGCGTCAGGGGATATAAGGGAACTCTGCCTCTCGATATCTATCACAGCTCTGAAGATGGTTGCCTGAGGAAAAAGCTGTATATCCATTCATTTAGATATTCTCAACTCTATCCCTGGGTTATCTCACTTATATATAGCAGAGACCTATAAATCTGTACCATATCACATCAACCCCCACTGATTTGCCTTTCCCGAGTTACACTCTCATACTTAAGTTAATGGCCTACGTTGAGGAAAACTGCTTTAAGAAAAAGCTTCCGTATAAAATTTATTGTGGTATTTATTATAAAAATGTTAATGAGGGTATAGTTTAATACAGTTACAATGTCCTCTTTATGAAGGTCTACTGGTGAATTTTCTTTCTGACTCTAAAACCAGAGATTGTTGAGTTTTTCCTTTACAAATGCTTTCTATTGTCTAATGGACACTGAGAAGCTCAGAATTAATGTAGCATTCCTCTTTGCATGGACTCTTATGAGCTTAGAGCCAAAACGTGTGGTCCTACATTAAGAGAATCACTGCATCTTATGGCATGTATTTTGTACACTGTCTTTATTATATTCATGATTGGCTTGATATTCTTTTTCTACTAGCGTTATTCTTTTGCCCCACATTACTTATCCATTTATCCCGTAAAGTCACTTTACCTCCTTTTATTGTACGTACTTAGATAAAACAACGTGGGGCATAGGTAAGTATTAAAAACCACATATTGAATGCAGGAGATTTCTTTTCTAAATGTGCACAAAATAAAAGCTACTTGATGAATTCAAGTCACTCCCGAGCCATCAATATGAGTTATTTTCCCATAAAGAATATCTACTATGGGGAAATCTACATATTTTTATAGAAGACAATCACTACCTCTCTAAAGCATACCACACACAGCACAAATGCATATTGTTCATGTGAAAATATTGACTATAATTCATAGCCAGGAGCTGCAGGCTTGCTTCTGACAGTGGAGAAAGTCTGGGATGAAGAATAGATCATACCAGGTGACTGGACACAAAACAGTAAAGGTACCTATTCTGTTGGACCATATGAAATTGTCACTAGTCTACGGATCTTGACTTACAAAGACAGCAATTTTGTATGATTCAATATAATACTGGTTCAAATAACCATTGACAAGAATCCCATTGACCTTACAGAACAATCTCAAGAATAAACTTCTTGAGTTGAATCCTCAAAAGGGCTTAAACTATGCTTAGTTTTCCTTTCAGTTTTCTGTTATTAGAGGCGGATGTCTATGGCATTTTTATTCATTTTATTTTTATGAAAGAGGAATCATCGGATAATACAATGCACTTACTTCTGTGATTTTGGTAAAGTTGTAGACAGTGACTATACCCAGTCATTTACTCTGAAGCAAATTCACAGGGCAGGGGAGTATTACTAGACAGAGTTTAGACTCTGGAGTAAAAACAAAACAAAACAAAACATTGGCTTTGAGTTCATCCTCTGTCACTTACTATCTCAGTATGCCGAAGAAAATTAATCTCCAATTATCCAGTTAGTCATATATTAATGGGAAGACATTATCTATCACAACATGTTAGTTTCTTTTCTTACTCCTGTGCTATGGATATTTGGAAGACAGAAATGGACCAACAGCTTTCTTAGAGAAAAACATGATTTTATTTTCAAAGTACTTTTAGAAATTCCTCATGAAGAAAGAACTTAATTGATCCAAGCCTTTTTAACCAGACCTACCTGAGAACATGTGAAACTATGGCTTTTCTAAAAAAATTCTTTTTTTCTCCATCTCATCATTAATATTATTTGGAAGGGAAGAGTTAAGTTTTCCAGAGCATCATTCTGCCTAATCAAATGTGGTTTTAGATGCCTTGGAATCCTGGGTAACATTTGGGGCCATTGGACCAGTGTGGCATACTCGGGGTGAGCAATGGTGAAAGTGTTCTTTTTAGAGCAACCAAAAAATTCCTGGGTTCTTGTAAGCATTTCCTCCAGAATCCTGGAGCAGTAGGGTGCTGTTTAAATTTCTCCAGGATTCAGTGTCACAAATCAAGAGCAGCTGTAATTATTCCGACTCTCATAACTCCAGAAATAAAATTTGTTATATTTCTTTTTAGTTTGGATTAGTGCAAATAAAGCCCTCTCTTTCCAAGAAAGGAGCAATTTCATCTATAATGTAAGTACCATAGGATCTTGGGATGTATTATAAAGAGAATGCACGAATTACACATCCTGTGCTACATTTCTCAACTAGCAAGGCAAGTATCCAATTGGGCTTTTACTACATGTAAAAGGTTCAGAGTAAAACTATTTTAAAAATTCCTCCCTTTTCCTCAATTGAACCAGAAAAGTAAACACATAAACAAAAGCAATTAATATTCATTTTGGCAAAGTCTCACGCTAGGAGGTGTTTTACATATATTCTCCTTAGGCCTTTGCAGAGGAAAGGAAAACAAAGGAGGAACAGAATGAAGTTGGTGACATAGAGATGAATCTGAAATGAAACTCTATGAATTAGATGTCCAGGAAGTGAACATCCTCTGAGGGTTTTCCCCTTCTTAAAAATATTTCTAAATGACACAATCAGCCAATGTACCCAGACCTCTGGTAGAATTATTTATTTAATACTAAATTTAGGAGGGGAAAAACACTACACCCTCCTCAGAAGCTTAAAATCTCGGGAAGTTGGCATATTCATGAAGTGATTGTAAAATAATAGAGTTATATGTAATCAAGTGGTAAATTATAAATACAGAACAAGAAGGCTATAGGCTTTGGGTGAAGAAAAATCACTGAGGTCTTACAGTGTGAAAAAGATGATCTGAAATAGGAGGACATATTTGGAGAGTTTGGGGACAATGGCTGAAGGGATTTTAATGGAGAAAATAGAGGAGCACCAAGAAACAAGGGGCAACAATGCCAACTGGTCTCTGCTGCAACAGACAGGAAAACCCTGGCCTTGAGAAAGTCCTTGTGTATAAGCAGATACAGCACAGACTGACACTTAGAACATGTAGTTTTGTTTGATCAGTAGCAAAAATGTGAAACTGTAAAGTAAATTAAATGCATGTAAGAATATGGATGGCTACTTTGAGTTCTTGAATTGTGCTCAATATACAATTTTTTCACAGATTTCTGGACCCAATAAGAGGCCTTTTTAGTGGATTCCAGGTTAATAATATAACAATATGGATCCTGTATTTCGAGTGGATTTTTGTGTGCAATAAACGGTGAAACCTTTCCAAGATGAATCTGTTGTCATGGCTTCCTTTTCCCACTGCTATTCTCCCTGGTTTATTTCCCTTTTTATTGCCCATTGCTTTTAGAAGGAATAAATATTAATGAGTTCCACAATGTAGTTTGTACTCCTCTGTTAACATTGGTGAGAGTAGCTACTCCCTACTGAGCAATCATCAGCAAGACAGGCAATAGCCAGCCACAAACCATTTCTTTTACATTCTTAGAGAGCAGGAGTGTGCCTTGGAAAACATGCTATTCATTCACCAGTGCGCATCCCTGAGTGCTTGTTTCAAAATTCCTTCTGGTGCTATCATTCATCTACAACAGACTCTCAGGGAAGTAAGTGCTTAAGGGTTACAAAAAGCACATGTACTACAGTCACTTGACACTATCAGGTTATGTGACATTTTATCCACCATCTTTCTTTCATTAACGGAAGGACCTTTACTAATAGCTATGGTTTCATTCCATCTGGAGGTTATAGGGATGAAGATAAAACAGTATCTTAGATGCTCTTCCTCTCCAATTTCCTAGCTTAACTGCTGGCAAGGTATAGTGGTTTTCTAAAGATCTGTAGCTTGGGAACCCCAAGCTAGGGCTTGATGAGTGAAAATAAGACCAGTATTAGAACTAAAAGTTCTACTTCACTTCTGAGGGCACAGTGACTTTTCCCACTCTTTCCTTGCCGGTCTGACCTCAGAAATGTGGAAAACCCGTTTTCTAGACATATATGCCTTTGTTTCTGTGTCTCATCTTAAAGTACTGATTCTCTTTGGCTCCACTAGAGGTCAAAAACTTATGCTAGAATTTGGGACAGATTTATTCAGAAGTCTTAAAGCTTCAGGTTCAGGTCCTTCTCATGCACAGTCCCTTTCTGGGGCCTTGGCAGAGATCTTAGTGATTTTGTATTTAGAATTTTGCATTTTTTTAAAAAAATAATAAGCGACCCTTAAATTATATAAACTTTGGGGCTTAGAAAACCAGGAGCTTTTCTGACCCTATCCTAGCCTCTTATATAGCTTTAGAAAGCCTTTTAAAAGGGCTCTCATCGGCTTTATAGTAAAATAAACTCCTGATTATAATCATAATGGTGCTTATAAAATAGAGGGAGATTTCTAAACTCATTCCAGACTTATAGAATCACTATCTCAGGGGATAATATCCAGGTGATAATATGCATTTTCTTAAAACATCCAGGTGATACTTAAACTGTATTCTGAGAATATATATGTCTTGGAAAAATAATTCACCCAAGGAATAAGGGTAAAGGTTCTTTATTAAGGATGGACCATGGTTGTAATGTACTTTCAGAGCTTAATTGAAGTCTCAAACTGGTATATTTGTAGAAGTTTCTCCATGTTAGCCTTACAAAGCGTCAGTTCTGAAAATCCAGTAAACAAAACTATAGTGACAAGGCTACTTACTATGAAGCTATAAGCTCCCTGAGGACAGGCATCAAGTCCGCTTTTGTTTTAAAACATTCTACCTTCAAAGTCTATCTTCAGTGATGCAATTTAATAATTGTTCAATAAGTAATTATGGAGTGAATGAAGGAATATCAAATAAGATATCCAAATTTGTAGCACTTCATCAATCAGACTGTGATTGATGTTCAGAAGAGTAACATTTGGGAGAACAGACATAGGATGAGTTTACCATTAAGTCACTGATTCCAACTGTTTGTTCCCCACACTAAGCACTTAATCATTGCAGGAACCACATAATTAACAGTGTCTTAATAAATTCAATCAATATTGTCACTGTCATCATATCATCATTATGACTATTGTTTTCTTTTAGACTGAGCATTTGGGACTTAAGTTTTGGTATGTGTAAGTATTCCATTAGATTTCACACTCTTGCAGAAATTCCAGTGTTTCTAGTCTATTAACATCTTTTTTGTGTCAAAATTTATTTTCCAATATTTTATCCTTGTTAGCTTAATATTACTCACATATTTTATCACCATACCATCTATGACTCTGTTCAAGACACCAAGATAGGTAATACATTTTATCTTCTCTAGGTAATAATTCCCTTGTTATTATTACCTTTGCCTAGGTAATAATGCCCATGTCATTCATCTTTCCCATTACAAACTGGGAGAAACGAATGACAAAAAGGGAAATAGGTTTGACATATAGGTACTCATGAATTTTCAATGTTTCTCTCCTTCAATTTTAAAAGTTTGCAATCACATTCATACTTCATTGAACAATACCACTTTAGCAATGTAATTTTTATGGAGTTTTATGTTACTGGAGATTATTCTTCACTCTAAAAATACTAGAGAAAGTTCTGGACATTTTTTAATTATCCAAGAAAATTTCCCATCAAATGCCATTTAATGGATTAAACCAATCTTCTGAATAGTTTTGACACTGCAAACATATATAATTTAAGTAAATCTCATGTTATTTCCTTGATAAAATAAAAATTTCAGCTGCACTTTATAGATACAGAAGGCATTACCGCCTGAGAAATACATCATGTGTCATTTGCGTGTTTACATATTTGCCAGAAATGGTGAATGTGTGGTCTGATTAATCTATACTCTTAGTTTGAGAACTATAAACACTCATAATACTGATCAATGCTCTCAAAGAAACAGTAATAATTAAAACAAAATAATTTCCTGTAAAAGCTTTTGACTCTGACATATAGAAGTTATATTTGTAGATTTTTAGTCTTCTTTATCTGGTATTAATTAGATCTCTAGGAAACAAATGAGTTTTATCTTATTTAGCAGTTGTGTTGAATTGATTTTTATTTAGTACCTTTTATTTCCTGTTGGATTGGAAAAAATACATCTTATATGATTATACAAATATAGTATTAATAATTATAGTTTATTTTGATAATTATTCTTACATTTTTAACATGCATAATGACTTAATATATAAGGGTGATCAAATCTGTCCCCTTTCCCAAACAATATACTCCTTATCATTTCCTCCTGTCATATATCACTGTTGCTCATTAAGAATATAGTGTTTTAGTCATGTATAATATTGCTTCATCATATCTATACTTAAGTTACCCAGATGTTTATCAAATTCTTTGCACATCTTGACTTCTTCTCTTGCTGATTTCAATTTCCTTCATCTTAAACATTATCACTTAGGAACTTTTTCAGTGACGGTTTCACAGAGGTCAACTTTTTCACTTCTGTCTTAATTTTGCCCATAGTTTTTGATGGTAGGTAGTTTTTAATGGTAGGATAAATAATTCTAAATTGACATTTATTTCCCTCTCAGTACTTTTAAAATATCATTTTTGTTATTTTGCCATTTTTTCAACTGTTGAGAATTTCACTGTTGATATATTAATTCCTTTTTGGTTAATTTTTGTCCTTTTCTTTATTCCTTTTACTTTGTCCTTACAGAACTACCTTATAGTTGATGAACTGAAATCTCACTACTCTATATTTAAGTGTATCACTATCCTGTTTGAAAACTGTCTCTATTCATTCTGTACATTTTGTCTTTCAACAAATCTAGAAAATTCTCTCATGTCTTCTATTAATTTTTTCATTCTGAACCTTCTTGTTTAATTCTGCATGACTTAGCTCACTTTTATTCTTAATTTCTATTTTCAGTGTTCCTTTTTGATTAACTTCCTTACATTTGTCTTGAGTTTATTAATAACTGTTTAGCTCAATCTGTCTAATCTACCTATTTATTTCCAGTAAAAGCACTTTTAAATTCTAGAATTTATTTTTTGTTCTTTTAAAAAAACATCTGGTCTTTTTTTGTGTGTGTGATTCATTATATTTAATGTTTTAATTTTCCCTTTACATCTTTAGTAAGTTCTAGCATATATCTTTTATGGTGTCTATCTGCTATCTCCATTATTTCCAACATTGTGAGTCTAATCTTAATGTTTGTTAGGTATTTTAAATCCTGTTTAAAATGGATTATTTTTTCTTTGTGTAGTTTGCAGCTTTGAATGGCACATTTTATCTGGGGAAACTCTGTGGCTTAGGTTAAGGTATTCATTCCTTCAAAGATTTTGTTTTTGCTTATGTTAGGCAACTCAGTAGTACCATTTGTCATGCTATTTCTTTCTTTCTTGTTTTTAGTGTATATTTATTTTTGAGAGACAGAGAGAGAGAGTATGAGTGGGGGGAGGGGCAGAGAGAGAGGGAGACACAGAATCTGAAGAAGGCTCCAGGCTCCAAGCTATAAGCACAGAGCCCGACACGGGGCTTAGACTCATGATCAGTGAGATCATGACCTGAGCTGAAGTCGGACTCTTGACCACTGAGCTACCCAGGCACCCCTGCCTGATGCTATTTCTTATATTAGTTTCTCAGTTTGGTGGTCATTGGATTCATGGAAGTTCCATAAATTTGAAACTTAATTAATTAATATGAGTACAGACCCTTACGTGGAGTTCATAGGAAAGGTTAGTTCTTGCCCTGACTTCAAACTAAGGCTGAGGCTGACCTGCTTCCTTGTCCTCTCCCTCTCTAGGTAAGTTGAGTTCACTCATTCGTTGCCGCTATTGCTCTTTGAGGTTGAAAAAGTAAAGCAGTATTTCCATTTTCACTCTCTTTCTCTGGCTAAAAGTTTTATGTCATACCCATTATAGACTTCACTCCTCGATTCCCACAGTGTGTAACCCTCCTCCTGCAGGTACAATTACCACCCAGGGCAACACAGAGAGCATCAGTTCAGTCTTCCTGGTTCATTTTGAAAAATCATTTAGTTAATCAAGACCTCAGTTCTGCTCTTAAAAGCATTTAAAGCAATATCGTACCCTGCCTGTCTAGGTGTTTTGTAAGGGATGATTTTCAGCTTTTCTAATCTTCTATAATAGGTATTTTTAGGCAAATAAAATTAAATAATTTACATAAGGGTATAAGTCCAAGCAGAAAAGAAATGAGGCTTCCTGGTTATTTGCATACGGTTCTTTTGAAAGTTGCCTTAAGATGAAATTGAGAGTTTGTAAAGCTTTGTATGTAACTAGAAAAGAGAATAAGACATATAAAACATGTGCTCTTGAATGAGTGCCCACACAGAAGCACAGTGCAAGAATTTTGACTCTTTTCATTTGATCTAACAACTAGATCATGTTTCCTCTATTCAAAGTCAGAGGCATGAAAAATTATTTATTCAGGGATGAAGGGTGTATATGAATAGAGCCCCTTGCTAAAATCAAGAGTTTTTAAAAGTATTTTTGAAATGTTCAAGAAATAATTTTCTGACAAATTGTAAGAGCCATTCACACAGGGGAGAGTAAACATATCACACAACAAATGTTTATTAAATAACAACTAAGTTAAAGGCATTATAAGCCCTGTTTTCATGTTTACATGGCTTACAATCTGCTACATATATGTGTATATATATATGTATATATGTGTGTGTGTGTATACAAACAAATATATGTGTGTGTGTGTGTGTGTGTGTGTGTGTGTATATATATATATATATATATATATATATATATATATATGTTTTTGGTTGGATACTTCCTGCTATCTCATTAGTAAGCTCTTCCTCTACTAAAAATTCTAAATTACCTTGGGGGTAGACCATTGACCAACTTAATCTAGTTCCCAGCATGTAAGTTTTTATTAGCTTCTATTCCAGTGGCTGACATCTCTTGGCATCTCACTTCTATTTTGTAATCTACTCATCACAAATTCCATAGATTTAACAGCCCTTCTCTCCCACAAAATATCCTAGAAGTAATTTCCAAGAAATATCTGACTTTTTTCAAGGATTTCCTATGTTTTAATTATTCTATAATTATACCACAGTGCTTTTTACATCCCCTGCAACTGTGAAGGCTGTCTTCAAAAGGGAGTCAGGGTGTTATTTTGTACCTGTTTCATTTACCTTATTGAGATTAGGAGAGGAGCACCTGGGTGGCTCAGTCAGTTAAGCGTTGGACTTCAGCTCAGGTCGTCACCTCACGGTTTGTGGGTTTGACCCCTGCATCAGGCTTTATGTTGTCAGCACAGAGCCAGCTTTGTAACCTCTACCCCTGCCTCTCTCTGCCCCTACCCACCCCTCTTTCTCTCTCAAAAATAAATAAACATTAAAATTTTTTAAAAGATTAGTAGAGCTCAAAGTGGTGTGCTTAGAAATAGGATAAATTTTGAAAAGTGCTTCTACTGTCAATTTATCTCAACAGAAGCATTCATAACCAAATTTTATATATCTGTGTATATAATTATGGTATCCTAGTGACCATTTAAAGTTGGTAAATTTTAACATCTTTTTATGTTCTTCTATAATTTTAACATCTACACAAAGATGTTATAGAAAGTCAAGAAACATGAAAGCACTTCTATCTGAGGGGTCCGCCTGGACACATTTCTAGATACAAAGAAAGCAAAAGTAAACCACTGTGTTTCCTAGATCATTTAAGGATTATATAAGGAAATGTACAGAGAACGTCTGATACATATTTCTGATCGAAATGGCATGTAAAATGTTCTCACCTACCTGTTATTTCAAAAGTGATGGATAGGAAAGGTGCAGCACTAGACTTCGACGTACTCTGATATTTACTTTCTGAAATAACAGGGAAATGGCACCATAAGCATTGTATTTCTCTTTTTTTCAAATCAGCTTTGACCCAAGTGGGCTACTTTGTGGAAACTGTGGATAAACAACTACAATTATAAATAGTGTGCATTCCATTTAGAGATGATGACTATTTTATTCTCCTTATTTCTTTGCAGAACATGGGAAATTATGAACTCCTTCTTCATCTTTCTGTCTACCCATTCACAGTTCAACCACCTTCCTGCCATCCATCTTTCCATCGATCGTCCAAACTTTCTGCTGGTTTATCTTATTATATGTCATCATACAGGCTCATTATCCAGGCTGTTTTTCTTAATAGCCTCCAAACCCACACACCTTATCCAAAGTTCATTGTGGACTTTTTAATCTATTTTCTACAAAATAATGTTCTAACGTTCCCTATAATATATATCATGAAAGCTTCATGGTGCTTTAGAACCAATACTCTTGGTTTCCTTCATTTAAAAACATGTTCAATCTGTATTAAAAGAATGTCTTGAATTATAGAGTTAAAATCTACTTTCATTTCACTCTGAGCTCTTTAAAAAATCAATTCATGTTTATGTATCCAATGATAAGCAACATTTTCATCAGTTTTCTAGCTACTGCTAACCTCCCCATGGGCAAAGCCTCTTCCTGTCATATTCTCATAAGGGTCAATTTCATGCCAGCATAAGCTGGACCCTGTTCACAGCCTGCTGGAATTCCGATCAGCCAGCTGAACAGAACCTACCCAGGGTTTTACTACTAACTCTTCTCAGTAGAAAACTTGTCAAACCTTTCTTCTAAAGAAGTGGAAATTTTGCTCACCTGAAATACTGTAGGACAAATGTTGTCAAGATTGGGAGGGTTACCTATGGCCTGCGGCAATACATGAATAAGATATGGATGGTCTCCAATATCAAGTAGATATATTTTCCCAATTATCTATAGGTACTATCACCAACTTCATAAATATTCCGATGGTATAATTCAATGGGTACAAATAAGGTGCGAAGTTGCAAATATAATATATTATACTTCGTGCGTATTTTAATAAGATACATTTTGATTTTCTGGAAATTAAATATATTAGCTGAAGGAGGAGAATTTTTTATAGCCTGGTGTGTGTGAGTCTATTAATAGTAGTGAATACACCAATGAATAAAGTTATTTCATGTGTCCCTGTCCTTGTGGTAAGGTGGATATTACCATTCCTCTGTGTAATGTGATGTGCCAAGGTAATAAAGGAATTTTATGTGAACTTCACATCACTTGTTTTCAGTATTTTTATATCCGGAAATTTCATTTTTTTTTTATTTTTTTTTCAACGTTTATTTACTTTTGGGACAGAGAGAGACAGAGCATGAACCGGGGAGGGGCAGAGAGAGAGGGAGACACAGAATCGGAAACAGGCTCCAGGCTCCGAGCCATCAGCCCAGAGCCTGACGCGGGGCTCGAACTCACGGACCGCTAGATCGTGACCTGGCTGAAGTCAGACGCTTAACCGACCGCGCCATCCAGGCGCCCCTGGAAATTTCATTTTGAGTTAAAGTATTTTACTTCAGGTTAAGGTATCTTTTAATAACTTGGTTACATGTGGAAAGAAGACATTTGTTCGGAGAACACATGGTGCAAATCTGCAAACAGTGTAGACTGCGTTCTTCGTATTAAGCGTAATACAAATTGCTCTTGGGGCAGGTTGTTCCTGGTTATACAATCAGGATTACTTGAGATCAGTACTTTCTTTTTAGGACTCATTGAAGGAGTGATTTGGAGGACTTTCCCTCTCTTTTACAAAGTAAGCTTTCATTCTTTGGTATTTATTGGAAGAAAACAGAATGTGAACAATCCTCACAGCCCACAGCCTAATTGTTCTCCATCCACACACATGTACAGTCTTACACATCACCCTTGGGATGCTGGCATATTGAATAAATTTCCCAGTGGGAAATGGTAAGTGCTTCTGGGGAGAAATTCATATAGTCTAAGTTCTGAGAAAAAAAAAAAGCTGCAACTTTTAGGGAGGATTAACTGTCTTTAAAAAGACTACATAAGGTTTATTAGTATTCTTGGTATTTGAAATGAAATGACACAAATTACCAAATTATTCATGTTACATACATATATGATTAATATTAATTTTAGGCAAATTGATTATTTCCATATCCATGGATCATTGCTTTGGCATTTGCTTTACTCCAACACATACATCTTAACGACAATGTTCTTTTTGTTTCCCTTTTTCTCTGTGACTTTTTGGTGCTCTGCCATGCTTTTGGCAGTGATAGGGAGACTCCATGGCAAAATGGTTAAAAAAAAAAAAAAACCACCCAGTTGCAATTCAGAATTCTGAAGGATCTTTTGAAAGTAATAACCCACAGGACATAATTGACATTCAGAAACTAAAATCTGATCTACCTCTAGCAATGAAATTATACTACTCTGAAAGGACTGCTATAATAAATCCACCTAACAGTGTTAAAAATGTGGCCATTAAAATGGCCAAGAAAATATTAATGTACTAACATTACATGTTTTATGCTACTTTCTTACAACCTCAAGAAACATTAGTAGTAAAATGTATCCCTAGGCTAGATTCCTAAATGAGTTGGGTGACATACTATGTAAAGTTAGTGGATACAAAACAATTAAATTGTGCAAGTTGCAAATATGCACAACTTCAGTGCTTATTTTCCATGAATTGCTGGTCATTGGTGCCACTAATTTTGGGGGGAGGCAGAGGAGTCCTCTCTTCTGGTTTTTTTTTAACACTCATTTCTCTTGGTTCTTTCCCTTCTCTTCTGGGCATCCTTCACCAGATTTCTTCTCTGAAAATTCTCCTATTTTGGGTCTTTATCCTTATTCTTTTCCCTTTCCAACCAACATATTTGCTGGGGAATACTACCCTATCCTATTTACAACTTTCCAAATACAACACACTCATCTTTTTTGGCAAGATTTCTCATTGGCTTCTGCTTGTCTTCACCCGTAGGTTTCAATACATGCTGTCCTCTCTGCCTGGAATAAACTTCTCGCATTCCTGATCCACTTCCTGTGTGGGAGGTGTGTGTCATCACTCAGCTGTAGTGACACTTCCACTATGTTTCTGTTTCTGTTCTACCCCCCCCCCAGATATTCTAAACTCAAGTTGTAATGCATTTCATACTGTATTATACCTATTGGTTTGTGTGCCCTCATGATAACCATGAGCACTTTCCTGACACAAATTTTGTATCGATATTTCCATCCATATCACCTCATACAATTTTTGAAACTCTGTTGGCAACTAATAGATATTTATTTAATGGACTAATGATAGAAATCCTGCTCTTCTCAGGTAGAGGAAGGTAAGAAGGTCTGCCTATAACATTGCTTAAAAACATTCATATTTGTAGGGAGTTAAGAGCAATTAATTGAATACAAACTTAATCTAATAATTATTAGAATTGTAGAGTAATATTAATATATAATAATATATACTTTTAGCCTTGACCATCTTGAACTCACTTATCCTTTCGCACACTAAGCACATCTCGTCCCCAAATTGAGATTTAAACAACAAAAAAGGTTCTAAGACAGGTTTTCCAAATCAAAGGGTTTAATCAAGAGTTTTTTAAGTCATGTCATTACTATTTTTTAATATTTATTTATTTGTTGAGAAAGGGAGAGGGAGAGAGAGAGATGTGAGGGGGAGGGGCAGAGAGAGACAGAGAGAGTGAGAATCCCAATCAGGCTCCATGCTGTCAGTGCAGAGCCAGACAGGGGGCTCGAACTCATGAACCCTGAGATCATGACCTGAGACAAAATCAAGAGTTGGATGCTTAATTGACTGAGCTACCTATTATTTTTTTTTTTACTGTAGTCGTACTTTGTACTTATTCTGTATTTATTTCATTTAAATTCAAACTGAAAATTTCACTCAATACCATAATTAACCTACTATTTTCAACCATATTACAAACAGCAAAAGGGGTTGCCATTTTACAAGCAGATTTTACATCTTATATAAGGGAACTCTAGCCTTTAAAATAAATGACCATTCTACATGTATACTTACAAGATGTTTTCTTCTGTATTTATAATTAGTTACACCTGCTAAATTTTGACTCAGAGTCTGCAGTCAGAATATTTAAAAGACTTGCCAGCAAATCAGAACTGACCAGGGACAGAATTGGATTATTACTATTTTTTTTTTACAACCAAAATTTAAATTACTGTTCATCAAAGTGGATATCAGCCATGATGTGAACAGAGTTATGACTGTTCATGTTCCAGATATCTATATGTGTATCTGTCTCCCTGCAGGGTGACTCCAGGCTCAGTCTGCATGTGTAAGTTGAAAAGAAGAAGATAGTTTACCTTCTCTGTCCTTGTGGGTGTTTAAGTGTGAGAGGAGGTTTTCATTGGTCTGCACGCAGTATACCTCTCGCATCTGCACCCCTCCTCCGCAGAGGGCAGTCTGGTTGCCCCGCCTCTTGTCCTGCTGACTGAGCAAAGGGTCCACCCGGCACTCAGTCCACTCTGTAGTCCTCCAGCCATACCTAAAGAAAGAAAATGCTGGCCGTGGCAACCATGTTTATTCAATAAAACTTTGCTCTGTTCTTCTTACATATTTTTTTTCTTAAAAAAAATTAGTCTAAAAAACACTTTCCTCTTGAATCAACCATAGACTACTACATCTGTGGTACAGATTCAGGTTCAATTTCTTCTCCTCTATCCTCAGCAGTGCTCCATTTAAAGAGGGGTTAAATTTAGGATGATCCTGTTTTATTTGCAATTACTGGAAGTTGCTTATAAATATTTTATGAAAAGAGAGCATAATGCTGAAAACATAAAATTTTATGTTCAATTAAGCTGAACTCAGGCTGGCCCTTTCTTGATGCTTATAAACAAAGGAGGATTGAATCTGAGAATGGAAAACATTCTAAATGATGATCAACCCAAACATTTGTTTTGCCTTTAATAAAATGCATGAAAATTGCTACTTCATACTGGATCAAAATTATAAGTGTGTGTGAGGATTAAAAAATATATAACAGTTCAGAGTTTTCTCTTTATTGTGAAGAATGAGTGTTTTTATGTAGCACTGAGAATCCCTGATGAGTGCCTGATGAATGTTGAAAGAGCTGACGTTTCTAATCAGTGAAACACAGGAAAGATGATCTGTGGTTCTAAATTAAAGCTCCAATCAACGTTAGGATGTGAAAGAAATGTTGGGGGCTTGTCAGCCCAATATGTGCTTTAAGGCAATAGCCAGGAACCATTTCCCGATGCCACTACAGATAGAAGTGATGGCATTTCCCCACCTCAAGGAAAATGGATATTCTGAAAGCACAAAGAGAATGGCTCATGTAGCACTTCGTGTCACTTTAACCAAGATGCTTCTTCGGTAATCAGATTAACAGCCAACATGGGTACAAATGGATGTACTAATGTTCATCGCAAATGGACAAAAAAAGTTAAATGGGCCTTCTGATGTCTGATCTAGGTGCTTCGCTTTGTCAATAGTAAAGTTTCATGACAGCAAACTAGACCTTCACATTCATTTTTCATTTTTAAAAGGGGGTGAACACAGCTGCAGGACTGGGGCATCACAGAACAATGCTCCTTATATTTATAAAGGAAGAATGGCATTCAGATAAATTAAAAGAAAGAAAGAAAGAAAGAAAACACGTATAAATGATGCCTTGAGTCAGAGGGTCGGGAGGGGGATGTCAAGGAAAGTGAAACCAAACAAATCATTCTTTAGGGGAGTTAAAATGAAAATTTCACTTTTTATAGAATAAAGTCCAAAAGTCGGAACATTTTTTTAGGACAGTGTTTGCAACATGGTATTTTATTTTTTCCCACTTAGAATTTGTAAAAATCACTATTTCTCAATTCACTAATCATTTAAAATCAAATGGGTATGTGAACACGCAAGGTAGGGAGACATCACAGCATAAGCTGCCATCCTTTATTTACTCACGTGGCACAGGGGACAACTGTGTCTCCTTGAGATGCACAGGGTTCTCTTTCTTCAAGTTCTGGACACTCCTTCTCACTGCCAATAGGAAACTGCCTAATGATCCGTGTCCTGACACGAGTGCCTTTTGGGGATGCCACATCACGGCACGTGTTTGAGCAGGGACTCCATTCTGACCACTCTGACACCTGGCACTCTTTGGTGATCACACAGGACTGGAAGGTCATTGGCAGCTTCTCTTGTCGGCAGAAGCTGCAAAAGAACATTAGGATTCTCATCACAGACTAATGAGCAGTTACAAACTTTGTCTTCTACACTCCAGAGTAAAATAAGCTCGGACATTTTTATTTCTACTTGGAAGTACAATGCCAATTTCATTGAAAATATATCAACATTTATGATGTGTAAAAGCAGTCAGACTCAAAGCTAACATTTGCATTTCCTATTTTGTAAGAGTTGTTAAGCTGTTCAGAGGAAATAGAAAATAAAGGGACTAAACAAAATTAACTGAAACTAAGCTTACCATATTGTTCATTTCACTCATTCCAGATTTGTTTTAATTCAGAAAATGAGGAACCAAGAACAGTTAACATATAATTTTCATTGTTTAGTGATTTAAATAAACATGCCTGGCTAACTTAATACAATATTGTTTTAACAAAAAAACCCTTAAATGTAAGTTTAATATTATTAAAAAAGTTTTTTTTAAACATTTATTTATTTTTGAAGGATTGCACAGAGCCTGATGTGGGGCTCGAACCCACGAATCGTGAGATCATGACCTGAGCTGAAATTGGGTTCTCAACTGACTGAGCCACCCAGGCACCCCATAAGCTTAACACTATTTTTAATATCATTTGAAACTTTAGCTGTCACAATTTCATGATTATTCAAGTACATCAACTCTTGTAGTTCACACTTTAATATACAATATACATATGGGTATCTTAATTAGATACATCATAAGCATTAGAAATATAAATCTATTTATATATTACAGAATACACTCTAAGTAGATGTCTCATATTTACTTGTCAGTAAAGTATTTGTATTCAAACTGTTATCTCTCTACTCCTACTTGAATTAGAGGGATGCTGGGTTCTAAATTGTAATGTATACATATGAAGATGATGTTATGAATGCCAATGACTACGGGCATATGCACTTTGAGTGGTTTTCCTGGAAGTGGGTGGCCTTGTGTTGATTCTTAGTTGAACTCTTGCCCATTCTCAATAACCAATAATGCATGTTTACAAGACATGGGCAGCCTGTCGCCATGATACAGCCATCTGTTCCACTGGGAGAATGCACTGATAATTCTGTCTTGTCATTCAGGTGCTATATTTAACTATGGTAATTAACCATACCAAGAGGCAGGTCCGTTTTAATGTAACAACTCACATTCAATCTTCTTAATTCTACTGGCATGTGCATGAAAATTGCATTCCTAGGAGACAATTAGAGCTCAAAGCATCAAAGTCAATTTGTCTGAGCTGAGAGGTCTGGGAAGAAGAATCATCCGAGAATAGTGGTAAAAGAGCCCTGTGAGTCAGCTCTGTTTTTCTTCTAACAACACAGAAGACCAAAACCCAATTTTTACTCAAATGGCAGGTGTGGGGCATTTATGATACATTAGGTACAACACTAACAACAGAGCAAAACTTCCTCCGTAATGAGTAAGTTTTCATTCTTGCATTTATGAGTTCATTCACAAAAGTCAGGCAAACTCATGACCAAATCATGACTTCTAATGCTTCTCTTTACAAACTTCTCTGTAATTTACTCTTAGATACAATTCTTATCTTTCTTGAGATTGTTTTCATAGTAACACGTATATGTTATCCTCTATGTAATACTGAGTTCATGTTTCATGTACAGGCAGAGGGATTAAAAATTCCTTTTAACCTTTTGTACAGAATTTGACCATCAGTTAACGGCCTTTTTCAGTTGTCCTGGTAATCTGAATAAAGCTGGCAAGTCAGCTATGTTACTAGATTGTATTATTTATGATAAAATAACCCCTTTGGATAAATCCCATCTGCACTGGAGAAACTACAAATACCTGATAGACAGCCACCATTTTGAGCTTCCCTGAATGTGGCAACTCTAGGGAGAGGGCTTGTGTTTTTATAGCAACCTTGCAGGCTATGAGAATGGGGTTGCTTCATGAGATCTCAGCTTCTGCGGATCATGAGACTTTTAAGCCAGAACAGCTGCTGGGCTTGTCTGGTGTAGAAGTTTTCCTCCATGTGAGCTGTGCTTTACAGATTTCTAGGAAAATTTCCTCATTTGGAATGTCTGATCTACAATCATGTCAAGTTCCTATTCTATATCCTTCACAAAAACAGACCTGATGCCAAATGTGGCCTATGGTATAGTCTTGTGAGTCTTATATACGCGCAGCCTAAGTTTAACACTTCATTTGATACTCCCAACAATCCTTTTATGTGGGTACCATTCTTGTTTTCATTTTATAAGGAAAAAGTTTCCAAAAGGTTAGGAAACATCTTCAAGATCATATATCTAGCAATTAGTAGATTAAATTTTGAGCTTGGATTTTTAAAAATCAGAGTCCATTTTATTAACCATTTTTTCCTACTTCTCACATTTTAAACTGTAAATCTCAGTTTGTTAGGACAAATTCTTTAGCTGGGGCCAATGCCAAAGTTACTGGCTAACTGTGAATCAACTAGTATCACTGTTTCACTGCCCCAAGATTTGTACCATTCGTTCACTTTGTAAATGTGCTACTTGTCCTAAGGAGGAATTAGTGATTATGAAAAAGCCACAACAAATACATTTCCCTGATAAGTGTTAATTTTCAGAACAGGTCCAACATGTAAGAAATTAGTAGCATAAACAAAAAAAAAGTTTTAAGTTCTTTTATGTTAATATGTGACAATATATTACCTATCTATCAATCTATTATCTTTCCTGTAATTTTCCAATACCCCAAACAATTATTTCAACAAACATGTATTCAGTAACTCTACTTAATACTGGGCTTTGGATATACAATCTCAAGATTAGAATAATTAAGTTGCAAGCATATAATTCTGCTTGGAGAGGCACAGAAGGCTATCTGAAGTAGCAGGTTACTATGGTGAATTTTAAACAATGTATTAGAATTTGTCAGATTGAAATAAAGACAATTTATGGAGATGTGAAATAAAAGAGCCATTTATTGGTTGGTTGGTGGGGAAAATACAGATTTTTTTTTCCTTGGCCTCAATGTAAGGAGTTTGTGTTCCACAGAGGTTATAAGAGTGGAATGGAAGCCTAGACCAGATCAAGGGCAGTTATGTAGACCAGAAAAGTAATTATTGGGTGAGAGCATCACT
Source organism: Lynx canadensis (assembly GCF_007474595.2). NCBI lineage: Eukaryota > Metazoa > Chordata > Mammalia > Carnivora > Felidae > Lynx > Lynx canadensis. Next base: position 104,282,504 of record NC_044304.2, read on the forward strand.
GAAAGATTTACAGGAAAAATGACACGGTATTTGCATTTTATATAAATTTCGATGGTGATGTAGAGGGTGAAATATTAGGACACAAGATAAGAGGCAGGAAGACCATGATAATGATGATGATGTCACTGACATAATATAATGCATATATCAATAAATAGAAACATATATTGAGCGCTTACTATGTGCCAGACATTGCTCAGTCTAATAGGGGTGATCATGAACATGAGATTAATCTTCACTGAATATCTACTATGAGCTATGTCCTGTGTTTAACTTTGCCTAAAATATCTAATGTAATCCTCAAAACCACTCTATAAGGTAAAGCTTTTTTTTGTTTATTTGTTTAAGATAAGGAAATGAAATCTAAATATCTCCTCTAGGTCTAGAAAATAACCGAATTGGGATTCCATCTAAATCTTTCTGCTAATGAGGTTTAGGAAGGGCACAATAAAGAAAATGGCAAAAGAAATTGAAAGGAGCTACCAAGTGTAAGAAAAGAGGAGTTAGAAATCATGCAACCTGATGGATAATTGAAAGGGTTAAAAGAGAAGGAGTCATTAAATAACTTGGAAGTTTCTAACTTTGATGATCTGGTGAGCAGCACTGTGTTTCTTTGAAATGGAGAACATGGAATGAGAAGTAAGTTTCTGGCAGTTTATAAATGAGTTTAACATTAATGTCTTGATTTGATCTGGAGATTTCCAGGACATATCCAAGAGGCAGAAATGTTCAGTAGGCAGATTCAGAATTAAAGTTCAGGGTTTGGTTGAAAGTTCTGGATGGTGTGTATACTTTTAATAATCATGAGGGTATAAGAGATGAAAGCCAAGGCAACAGGAGTATATGAGGGGCCTCACACGGGGGCTCATTTTAGACCTTTGTAAGCACATTTTGTGATTGTTAGTGAGACCAAATAGGGTAGGTAACAAATGATCCATGGTTACTAATCATGCAGCTACTATCTTGTACCATTCTCTCCTTTATTCTGGCCATGTAAAGAGTTGACTCTAAGTGCTCAGGAGAACTATACACCTTGGTTCATTATAGTTTTCATGAGAACATGCTCCTCTGAGAAAGTCAAAGGCATGGGCTATGCTTCTGCAAGGATGGCCTGGTAAAGTAATGATGATCACTGTGACAGTTTCCTTTTCATTTACATTCAGGATAGCCCAGATGGCCAGGACTTAATGGAACAAAAGCTTGGCTTTGAGATAGAAGCAGACGTTATTTAGTATACCCTGTACCAGATAGAAAATAATCAGATAAATATTGAAAAAAATGAAAAAGTGGAGAGAATTCAATACTTGTCTTTAAAGAGACTTCATTAAGAGGACAGAGCACAGTTATTTCTGATAGTTACTTCAAACTCCGATTATCCACATCTTTAACATCTTTAATTTCATGTCAAGGTTAAAACTGATAAGTTATAAATTTCTTTTTAATTTTATAAAGATAGTGCATGAGCAAGGGAGGAAAAGAGAGGGAGAGAGAGAGTCTTAAGCAGACTTCATGCTTAGCATGGAGCCTGACGTGGAGCTTGACCCCATGACCTTGGAATCATGACCTGAGCCAAAACCAAGAATCAAATTCTCAACCAAATGAGCCACCCAGGCACCACTATAAATTTCATTATTGATAATTCAAGCTATTCAAGTTACACAAAAATAGAATTCAAAAGAATTTCAAAGCTTTTTTTTTCCTAAAATTATTTCTGAAGGCTATTTAATAATCATAACATCTGTGAAAATATACCTTCTTTCTGAAGGTAGCCTCATTCATCTCCTAAAATACCACTATCATTTTTTAGCTTTGTTTAGAAACTTCCCAAGACCCTCATTTTCTCAGAATCAAATCCCAACTTTCCTCTCTGGTAACCAAAGCTCTCCATAATCTGTCACCACTTCCACTGCCCTCCCGTGGGTTGTCAGTTAGCCAGAATGAACTTTTGGTCCTGCTCCCTGAGAGCCTACAGCTCTGTCCACTGTCCTCAATGAATCCAGACAGAAGTAGCCCAGTTCTTCTACTACTTTCATCTACACTATTTGCCATTCAGACTCCCATCTCCCATCTTCTTTGCTTCTCTGATGTAAACTCACTCAAAGTCTAGACAGTCTTTAAATGCGGCTTGAAGCACCTCTGCCCCAAACAGTGCCATGTGAAAATTGTTCCTTCCCATGGGAAGCAGATGAAATTATAGACTGAAAATATGACACAAACTGTGAGCAAGAGATATATTTCCCTTAAAAATAGGTAGGCTGAATATCTACATTGAGGTGGCAAAAAAGTGGCATCTTGTAAAACCCATTTGTAGCCTCTTTGCTTAAATTCCTCTTTTAATCCCTTCCTCTCTTGATAGATAGATAAAAACGAACAAAGAAACAACCTTTTTCCCTTTTCATTCCTACTAGGGCCAAAAAGAAAATTTAAAAACCAGAAAAAAAAAAAAGAAAAAAAAGTTATGGTTGGGTATTACTGTGGCTCATTGTTTCCAATCCAGGGAAAGTAATAAAGTGATCAGAACAGCTTTTCATTGTCTTGTGGCAGCCTAACATCTGTAGTCTGGAGCCCTGGAGATGGAAATTGTTCCTGAAAGCTTGGCATACTCTAGTGTATTGCTACTCAAAGTTAGGTCTGTGGACAAACCACTGTAATTAACTGGTAGCTCGTTAGATATGCAGAATCTCAGATCTCCACGCTGCTCTAGAGAATCAGAACCAGTATATTAATGACATTCCCAGCTGATCTATAACTACACTAAAGTTTGAGAGCACTGGTCTTGAGCTTACTCTCCCAGCTACTCCAAAAATTTAAGTCATTTCATATTTATAGTTGACAAGTTAATCTTTATCAGTATAGCCTTACTTCTTACATAACAGAAACTGAATAGATCACACAATGAGACGCATGACCAGATATTAGATGGTTTATAAAAATAATTGGATAGGCTGGAGGAGAAGGCATCTAAGCCAACTTCCCAGTACACCTTCCAGCCCTCAGAATCACACTGCCATTTCTCTAATTCATAAAGCTGCTTTTGTGGCTATGCGAAGCCACTTTTCTGGCAAAAAATTCCCTGTGAAATGAGTACTTCTGTCTCTTCCCAAGGATCTCAGTTCAGATTCCAAGCCCAGCTCTAGCACATTATTAGAGTCTAAATCACATCCAGGCTGCAAGCAACTTTGAAAAATATGATTTAGTTTTCTGCCTTTGTAGGACAGAAAAGTCCTACAAGAGCAGTGCTATTCAAAACAAGGTCCACAGATGAGCGTGAGCGTTTGTTAAGGGTATGCGATAATCTAAGCACAAGAGATAAAAAGTAAGCACCCAGGCAATTCTGCAGCAATTTGAAGTTTGCAACACCCAAGCACATGATCTGTGGATGTAATTTGATGAAAAGGGTATAGGCCAGTTTTGTTAATGTAGAATTCTGTGGTGAGCTATATGCTAAACATGTACAAGAGAACTGTGTTATTTGATCAGTAGGAATATCAAACACAAACAAAAATGAAAACCAGAAGCCAACATCTCATCCTTTTCTGTAGACAGCTTGAGGAGCACCACATTGGAGGAGTGGGATGATTGATGAGCCAGCCCAAACAGCTCATCTGATTGATGAGTTTAGCTCATCCTGAACTCAGTTCAATTCCTACTCCCTCACCAGGCATATAGAATGTGATGAACTCATAGGACTTTTCAGAAACATAAATCATTTTGGCACTTAAGAACATATTATTTGTAAATAAGATTCATAGCAATATACCTTTTTTAGTTTTAGAATTAGTCTATAAGCAATTATAATATTCTCCTTGAATTAACACATTTTCTTCCTGTAAAGATACAAACACATTAAATAGCAACTATTCATGTCATAGGAGAATTTTCTATATAAAGGATATTACCCTAAATCTTCTTGTAATATTAACAAGCATCCCCAAATTTGGTAATATGAACAAATTACAATTTGGTGTTCAGAGTAGTTTAAGGTATCACTTTATTTGTATAAAGGAAAATATATGTGTAAGCTTTATACTCTGTTCTAACAGCATAGGCATGAATTTAATTTGATTAGGTATTTTTTTTTCCAAGAATGAAAGTGGTTGTCCCAATGCTGGCCAGCAAAATGTGAGGGTAATGGGACTTATACCACATATAAAATATTACTGTAACTCTACTGACTATCTGAGAAAAAGAAAAAAGGACATGTTTTTCAAAGTTGATATGTTTCTCACATACACTAAGATAGCCATCAGCCCATTGACAGTCATGCCTTTAGTCCCATCTCTTATGCTTACATATAAACAGATTTAATTTTAAAATTATATTCAAATATTAGTATAAGAACATAATTCTCAGATATATTTTTTTCCTATTAACTTACTGTTTGCTTTTTCAGTGGTAAAAATGAACAGACCAAGAGATTGCCCAGTTTTTCTGCCCAGTTTGCAGCAAGAGGGAAAATGATGTGGTGCTCATTATCAAGAGACCCAAGACATTCCTAAACTGCTACTTTCGAGTGACATGACCCATCAGGTAGAGATTACTCTGCTTCACAACTTCCCACATAGTGAAATTACATTTTCCTAAAAGACCTCTCAGGTCTCTTTCTTCAATAAAACTGAAGACTCAAGTTTTCATAGCCTAACCAATCTAAATTTATATTGGTTCGTGTTTTCAGAATGAACCTTTAAAAAAGGGACTTCTCCTATCTTTAACTAAATTCAAGCTGCATTCTTTTTTTTAAACACAAAATTAAATTTCCTTTAATTTACCACTTATTTATCAAGCTGAATGAACAGTTTACAAATTTTCTGAGCTAATTTCATTCTCTAAGTGTGCCCTTTCCTTTACAAAATTCAGCAAGTTAGAGGCAATAATTCTTATGGAAACAAAATGCATGCACAGTCAAACCACTTTCCTTATAAAGGCAGAGGTCTTTCCCCTTGCTTTGATGTTTGAAAATCTTTTGTTGAGCTGCTGGGGAATGTTGCCAAATGGTGTCACCTGCCAGCTGGAGTGATCATATGCTCCCTATTAAAGCTGAGGGCAACGCTGCTGGTCAGCAGCTGAATGTGAGGATATCAGCACAGCACGTATTTAGTAATGGGATAAACTGCTACAGCAATGAGGCCTCCCTGGAAGGGCCAGTACATACATTTTCTATCCTCTCACACAGCAAATGCTTTCATGCAGCTGCTTCCTTATCACCCATGCTGTTCCAGGTGGCAAACCACAGTGAAGCTTTGTGGCACAGTCCCAAAACCACCCCAAGTGAAAACTCTATATAGCTTTCTGAGCCAGGGTAAAAACCATCTACCAGACTTCTAAAATGGCATTACGTGGCATGATTAATTTTGGCAATTCTTCTCATCAAAGTCATTCTTTAACATTAAGGAATTTTTGCCTCTGTTTTTTAAAACTCAAACTAAACAAAAAGAGAAGGAAAACATAAACACAAGGCTATTTTAGGTATTATTTTGGGTTCTGCACCCAATTTTGATGTGTGGAGTCAAGGGTTTCCCAGCACCAGTGAGCAATTCTTGGACACTAGCAGGGGTTTTAGAATTCAACTCACTGTTGACATTAACCACCTGGAGATAGCGTCAGATTCCAAAGGTTAAGGATTCAATCCTGCTTGATTGCTCCCTGTCCCCTGCAGATGGCAGTTCCAAGTTCAGGTTATCACCTGTGCCTCTAACCAACCAGCTATAGACAAGAGGTTCCTAAGATTCCCTTCTTGGGTTTCACAGACCGTAGAGAAACATTTGATTTCCTAGATTACCAGTTTATTACAAAAGGATACAACTCAGGAATAGATGGAAGAGTTGCAGAGGACAAGGCATGGAACAAAAGTGCAGAACTTCCATGCCCTCTCCAGGCCCAAAATTCCTGTTCCACCCAGCACATCCAAAAGCTTTCCAAACAGCATTCTTTTCGGTTTTTATGACTGTCTCATTACATAGGCACTCCTGATTAAATCACTGGCCATTGGTGACTCATTTAATGCCAAGTCCCTCTTCCCTCCTAGGAGGGTTGGGGTGGGACTGAAATTTCCAACCCTCTAATCACTGGGTTGCCTTCAATAAAGACTAGCCTGCATCTTTAGGTGATTTCCAAAACTCACCTCATTAACATAATAAAAGCATCTTTCTCACTGTCAACATTGATGAAATTCCAAGTGTTTTGGGATCTGTAGGCCAATAACTGTTGATGAAGACTAAATATATATTTTTCCTATATAAGAATTACCAAGTATCAACTCAAACATTGATTAACTGTTATAAGTTTTATGACAAATGGAAGAGAGAGAGAAATCAAGTCAAATATATCCAAGTTAAGGGACAGAAGTTAAAGGCAAGAAAGCTTTGGAGGCAGTGATTAATGACTGGAAAATTTTTCTATGTTGACTAAAACAGTGAATTCCATTAAGTTTCACCTAACCTGGCCAACTTTCCACTGCTTAATCTGGTGGTCCCAGTGATTACTGAAACTAGGATAGCACCTAATCATAAAATGTAATGAATAATTCATAAAAATGTAAGAAAATCAATGCAATTATTCTAAAACAATGCCAACTTTTCCTGCTTTTGACAACTTAGTCTAGAATATTCCCCTGCTCTTTTCCTCTTTTCTCTGAACTTTTACCCTCTGAGATGAAAACCCATAACCTTAACTTCAAATAAAATAACTGTGGACAAGTTTCTATTTACTTCAAATACAAAAGCTCCCAAACTGAATTCAACATTTCCCCCTCAAACTGGCTTGCTGCAACTCTCTCCCATTCCCCCCGAGTCTTCATTGTCAACTCCACCATGCCAATTTAGCGACAAGTTATCAAAGATCCTTACAAAGAGCATCCTTCCCAATCATCTCTGGTCTCCATTTCCACTTCCATAGTCCTGAGCCATGTATTCTTTGTCTTGTGACAGAAGTAGGAGGAGCTGTCTGTGTAAACACTATCTTGCATTACCCTGTCAAAATGACCTTCCTGACAAATTTTTATTTATCCAATTTGTCACCTGCTCAAGAACTCACAATGGCTGGCTTAGAGTTCATTTCATTCAGTTGGAACCCTTCCTTCTGACTTTCAAGGTCCTTCACACCATCCCTATCATCCTCTTGTTGATAGGGAAATGTGCCAAGCCAATTACACCTGTCCATTTCTTTATAGCTCCTGGTTCTCTCTCATTTCTTTTGGCTATCTTAACCTTTCAAAGACCTAAACAAGCCCAGGATATTTTTAGTGAATACTGAATTTAACAGGGGTGAATTTAAAATATTGAATTTAAATTAGCAAATGAGAGGTCCAGAAGTGAGAGGACCTATGCTAATAATAATCTGTTTGATAAAGAGACAGAGTTTCCAAGAAGAGTGGACCATCACGATTGAGAAAGAGGGTCAAGTGGTTCAGATCAAGTAACATTTAAATAAGGGCAGGAATTCTGCTTCACATAGAGAAGGGTTCTAAAATAGTATTGTTGTCCAACATGTAAAGAACTTCCTAAAAAGAGATGAGGTCTGGAAGAATGAAAGCGGGGTCTAGGCAAACATCCATTAGGATAGAGCAGTGTGGCCTTAGGGAGGGAGGCTTAAGGGATGTTAGTGAGAGGTACTACTGAACCTCACCCCCAGTTCATCCAGATATGCCTATTTAGTCTATGTTTTTTAATATTAGGGCCAATGTTTAGTTTTGCCTAATTAAATGTTATAGTGCCATTTTTAGGGGGGAGAGGTGCCAATTTTTTTTCTCCTTTTATCTAGTGGCAGAAAAAAAGAGAACTGGTGAAGACAGAGTGGAAAGACCTGCATACTTGTCCTTCTTTGTAACAAGATCTTGAACAAATGAGTGATTCTCTCCAAATCTCCAAATTAGAGTCAACAGCATCTGGCTTTTCTATTTTACAACATAGCTCTAAGAATCATGTGAGTAACTGACATGAAAACTACTTGAAAATGGTTAATTCCTACAACTGTTAGGTATGAAGATGATGGCAAAGATTGGACAAGTAAACTTAAATATGTGAATCTAACTTCCATATTAACTTTCTTCTCTGGAAGCTCCCTCAAGTCTCAACCTAAAACAGTTACTCCTGCTTACACACAAGGAGACATTTGATTATTTACTGTATGTTGTTCATCTCTAACTTCCGCATGTATGATACTATTTTCTCCTTTACTGAACCTTAGTCTTCCTCAAATATTGCAGCTTATTTATTCATTTTTTTTTTAATTTTGGGAAGAAATAGCGACATACACTCATTGATAAACTACATGATGTAGGTAACCAAACAGGAAGAAATCATTGTCAATGCAGTAGGTGAAGTGATGAGTATTTTAAATGTAATAAATCTAGAGAAAATGCTTTAAATTGGAATATATAAAGAGTTCTTAAGAAACAGTACTTTAAAATATCCAATCCACTACTCAAAAACTCTTTAATACTTCTTTAAAAATACAAAGTCTGTGGGATGAAGAACACAGTTTTCTTAGTTCTTTCTACACTGAGAGAAATGGAAACACTAAATCATTTAAAAGAAGATAATTCTATTTGCCATTCCATAATGCATTCTCAAAGGCTTCAAAAGGCTCAGGGAAAAAAACCAAGACATTCAGAAATAGGATTTAAAAATCAACATCTTTGGATAAATTGCAATAAACAGGAAAAATGAAAAGTCATTACAAGTATATGGGAATTTCTGCTAGAGTATTTGTTCAAATTAATGGAAAAGTACCTATTGTTGGCTTCATTTTTACCTCATTTTTTTTCACTATCTCAAAGTTATTTCTCTTTAATGGTAGAAATCTCTTTTGTTGAATTAAAGTTCAAGGAAGAGGATGCTTATGAGAGAGAAGTTAAAAGGAAAAGGCAGATTCCTGGTTTAAATACCTATCTGACATGTTGTAAGACGCAGAAGGGTTCAAGTTATAAATTAAAATCTGATCTGGCTTCTAATAACCACAGTGAAAGAATCTCATGTTTCAACCTCAGTTGTATATATTTGTCATAACTATGAGAATTTGGAAAGATATTTTTCAGTTAAAATGCACGGGTTTTTTATTGCAAGTCTATTTTAAGTATTAGGGAAGATCTAACTAAATCAACATTTAATGTGTAATAAAAGAAATGAATCCAATTTTTATTTTAGAGGAGGAAGGCAATGCATTAACTATATGCAGATTGCACTTTTAAATATATAGATTTTCATTTTGGAAGGGAGGATTGACTACAATGTTATTTTATTTTGCTACATCTTCTATGATAACTGATTAATAAGGCTATTCTTCAGAGTATATTAATTCTAATATTAATAGATAACTGTGTACTCAGGCAGACCTATTATATTACTTACAAAAATAATTGCTTTACATTAAATGTTTACAAGGTGGTAAATATTCATGATCAATTTCATTAATATTAATAACCATCATCATTGATTTAATGGTTTGCTAGGCATTATATCTCATTATTTGTTCAGAAAAGTTACTATGCATACTATATTCGTAATCAAATACAATAAATTTATAGATTTAATAATATTATAATTTACTGGGCTTTAAACTTCCTGAATCAAAGCAATATGTAAAAACACAGGAGGGTGTTGAAGGTGGCAGGTTAATCCAGGATGTACTGCTGTGACTGGTGACAAGTTTCATAAAAGTATCATAAAGCATATATATGTGTGTTTGTGTATGTGTATTTATATATATATTTCCAACTGATAATATTGGATATTATTTCCAACTGATAATATTTCCAAGATATTGGAAGATAATATTTCCAACTGATCGTTCAGTATTTACAGATAAGTTAACTGTGACCCCAAAATGGTAAGCCATTTGCTGAATTTATAGAATTGCTGTCGCTGACCACTCTAGTTTTATACGTGCTGTCCTCTTAGAGCCTGCTGAGAAACTTTGAGTCCTTCAGAACAGCACTCCAGCCCCAAGCTATCATATCCTCAACTGCCTAAGGGAAATATACCAGATTCTTGTTGCTAGGGTTCCATGCCCCCCCAGGTGGCTTTACTAAACAACATCCAAGAGGATCTCATGTTGTTCTCCCTCGCCTTAGCATGGTCTTCATGGAGTCTGCAGGAAGCTGTCTTGGCCATAATTATCTCTGAGAGTTTAGGACCTGTCCCATAGGCAGCCGAGGGCACTGCAAGCAGTATTCTGTTGGCAATACCACTCCGAAGCAGTCAATCAGCCCAATCTAACTAGATTCCCAGACTCCAGGAAACGCAGAGGTCTCTAGGAAAAGCCTCACATTAGGTGTAAGGTAAAAAGAAGAGCTGCTGGGCGCATTGGGTGGTTCAGTCTGTTGACCATCTGACTTTGGCTCAGGTCATGATTTCACAGTTTGTAGGTTCCAGTACTGTGTCAGGCTCTGTGCTGACAGCTCACAGCCTGGAGCCTGCTTTGGATTCTGTGTGTCCCTCTCTCTCTTCCCCTTCCCCACTCACTGTATGTCTCTGTCTCTCAAAAATGAATAAATGTTAATTTTTTTTAAAAAGGAGTAGCTGCTCTTTTCAAATAAGTAACTTTACATATAAATCATTCTTTCTCAGCATTTTAATTCTTTTTTATATTCTTGAAGTGAGGATCAAAATCTTTGCACTTCTCTGAATGAGAACAAACAACTTTGTACAAACCAACTGGCTTATTGTATTTTTTCTTTGCTTTCACATGGTAAGGAGAACAGGAAAGTTTCACTGTCTTACCTTAGGGTTGCCACAGATTTTTATGCAGGGATTTTGCTCATATAATCGTGCCATAACATCTAGATGGATGACAACATGCCCATCAATGCTTACAATCAGAGAGTATCAAGTACTGTAGAGTCACTAGTAAAACATGTGAGTGTTAGAAGTGGGAAACAGAAGGCAGATAAATTCAGAAGAATGCACCCCACTGAGTTTTCAGAGTGTACAAAATCCTGGGCAGATGACAACCAGAGGCAAAGGTAAATTGCTGTACCTTGCTTCTCCTTACACTAAGGAAAAGGCACACATTTGGTGGAACTTGCTGGATTATAGAGGAAACATATACAACAGTTAGCTCTTTTGATCTGATGCATCTACGAGGAAAACTAAGTAACTTAGCAGTCTTAAGAGAGGCCCAAAGCAAAAAAAAAACAAAAACAAAAACAATAACAAAACAAAAAAACAAAAAAACAAAAAAACAAGAAAAAAGCACTTCCAGCTTATTCAGGCTTTAGCACCAGTAGCTTTGAACTTGGCTGTTTTGGCTCAATGGAACCAACAATCATGGAATAATTGCAAAAGAAGTTCTCAGGTTTTGTGTAGTCACGTTTTTTCTTTATATCTGAACACTGCCCTGATAAATGTCATTTTCTTTGTCCAGTAACCTCAGCACTTGTTCATGGAAAAGGTAGACAGACTGGCAAAGATGAGGGTTTTGCATGAGCTCAAAACATGCACTTCCCTTCACCAAAGTTGTATGGACTCTACCGTCCTGAGTCCAGCCAGCAGCAGTGAACAACCCTGAGCTCTGGTCTAGCACCACACCAGGAGAATCTGTGATTGGTTGTAGATTAAGCCTTTAATCCTGGAAGGGGGTGACATTTGATCTCACTGGTACAGACAATTCTTTGCCTGTGGGTGTGTCTATGCTTGTTCACTATGCTTCTGCCAGCACCACCTTCGAGACATTTACTCAATGCCTTATCCTGAGTCCTGGCATCCTGCTACTTCTGAACAGAGAACGTGTTTTACAGTAAATGAATGAAGGAAATGGAATGACCGTAATGAAGTCTACTAGTCTTAACATGTACCTCACCATCCAGAAGTAATTGGCCCTATGAAAGATAGAATAATCCAAAGAGGTTTCGGATGAGGTGCCATCTGGGAAATAATAGTTGGTGAAGTTGGGATGTTATACCTGAACCAGCAGCAAATATATTGGGCTTTTCCCAGAATATATTCCCCAAATATATTTGGGCTTTTCCCAGAGTCCAAATATGTATTTCTGGGAGCCAAAAGGTAGGTTAGGGAGTGACATCTAATGACCACTTGAAAAACTCTGGTTTGCACCACTCTGGACATCCTGTGTTAGAGGTTTTAGTCCTTAAATGATGAATGCTCCCATGAGGAGACACTATTTCTAGTGACTCAGAAGCTGATACAACCACAAGCTGTGTTTGGTTCCACATGCCACTAAATCAACTAACAACAACAAAAATGGGCAGGCATTACTTAGATGGTTGTGGAGATTGGTTCTCATCATCTTGGGCAAATGGAGCTGCTGTTAGAGTGGGGGTGCATCCTGGTACCGCCATCTTTAGTGTTATGAAGGCATATTCACCAAACTTAAGTGAGCAGGGCATTAGAGTTCTGGAGTGAACTTTATCACTCTACTAGATAAAGGTTTCTGAATAGGTGCAATTCTAGCTGAAAATGAAAGGACAAGTGAATTTGCATTGAAAGAATTATGGCCTTGTATGTAATTACAGGAACCAAGGCTGCGCTCACTTTTTTTTTGGTCTACTAAAACAAAATTCATTTATACTAATAATATTAATGGATATTAATGGATATTAGTGGATATCATAATATAGATTTATATAGATGTTGGATTGTAGCTGAAATATCACCAAAGTGTAGAATTTAGTGACTCATAAAACTATGAGAAGGTTACCATATTTTCCTTTGTAAAAGGGTAGTGCAATTTCAATGACATGTTGTTACTATGATATTTGAAATATTAGGACAGAAGCAACATATTATAAACACTGACTATCCAAAGTAGAGGAGTGACCACGGCAAATATCACAGACTGTTTTATTCCACTCTACTGCAATCTCCCCGGAACATGTCTTCCTGCACATCAGAGGCCTGAGAGAGGAAGATCACCTATCTCTTCCTCTCTTGAAGGTTGGGTTGCCATTGTGGCCTCGATTTTATAGAGACAAATGCAGTATATGCAATCTGGAAGGGATATGACACAACAGCAGGTGATTTAAGGGATGTGATCATCCTGAAACAGAGACAAACAGTCACAAGGGTGTTTGGTTATTCTTCACCGGCTAGAATGTAGCTTCTGGCTTCAGAGATGCTGAGCAGTGAGCAGTGAGCAGAGGCAGGGGACCACAGCTGGAGCTGTCCCCTGGTGGGACCGTATAATCCTCCCAGCTGTACTTCTTCCAGCTATGTGGCACCCAACTTGTTTCCCTGGCTCTCCCAGGAATTATGCACTCTGCCTGTTGCCAATAATAAACTCCTTTCTGCTTTTAAACTCCTTTCTACTTTCTGTTTGGACTCTGTTATTTGCAGATAAGAAAACTGACCAGTATACTTGTTTCCTAATCAATTCACTCAAGTCTGCAATTAGCTACTTTAAGCCAAATACCACACTATGTATTTTCATATATAGTGTACTCATTTTGTATTATTTATAAATAGCTCTCGATTCTTTAGTTTTATCTCTTCTTTAGTCCAAAATTACATATTTTTCTTTTGGCTATCTTTTAGTTGCCAGTTCTAATTGTAATGTGCAATTATAGTAAATGTAGTCTGTCTGAAATAAATGGAAGAACATCGATTTAATCCAGATTTGTCTGGTCTCAAACAGTGTATTTTATCTACCACATTATATAATTGTGAAGTCTGTGATTCCCTCCATTATTTTAATTACTTTAATGGAGGAAATCATCTACAAATTAGATAATGTTTATGTTCCCTCTATTTTCTTCTATTATTTAACATTAAAAAATAATCTCACTAGTATTTATTTTTTTGTACTGGGTACAGTAGGGCTCTAAATTTATTTTTAAAAGCAATTTTGCCACTAAATGCTTATATATTACTTATGCCCAAGTACGATCTATTGAATAAAGTTTCCTTTATCCACTGATTGGTGATACCTCCTTTGTAATACACTAAAATTTTAAAAAAGAAAAAAAAAATCCCTTAATTCTTATGTTTCTCTGCATCAGTATAGGCACACTGCCAGTCTCAGTAACTTTTCGCACATTTGCTATACTCTCCTTCATGAAGTTGTCACAGTTCTCAATTTCTCAGCTTTCAAGAGGAAAATGCAACATCACAAGACGCACCTAGAATTCCATTCAGCCTGGTGTTCTGATTTCATCTCTCTCTTCCCACTAAGTTAGACATATAAGAAAGTCAACTCATGAGGACACATGTGGGAACAGAAGTAACGCACATGTTCTATAATAACAATATGGTCTGACTGCTGTGATCCAAGGCTATCTAGAAAGGCAGAAGTAAACTTTGGAGAGCATTGCTTTATCTCATCCAAGAATGTGGTGATATTTAACAAGCATCGCTAAAATTGAAATCTCAGTTTTTTCTCACTTTTTCTCACACATTAAAGGGAGTCTAGAAAATGTGGTTCCCATCAGTGCTGATGAAGTTGCTCTTTCTTTTATTCACTTAAAGCCCAAGAAGGGGCTCGCTCTTAATTTTTCTAACTTTTCCCTCTTGGTTCCTCATGCATTCTTGTTCTTGCTTTGGCTAGCCCCTTGTAGCTCTCCCCAATGTTTTGTTTCACCACAATCCACAGACCCCACAATGGCCTGGGTCTTTTGTTCCACTAACTTGCTTTTCTTGAGACAATACACCCCTGGAGCTTTATTTTCTCTGAGGGAAATTGAGGAAAAAAAGACAAAGGGGAAAACATTAAATAGTAAAAAAGAACAGAAGGCAGCTGTGAATCCTTACAAATCATTGATTTTTGTTCTCTAATTCAACCATCAATTTTTTTAAAAAGCAATTATCGGGGCGCCTGGGTGGCGCAGTCGGTTAAGCGTCCGACTTCAGCCAGGTCACGATCTCGCGGTCCGTGAGTTCGAGCCCCGCGTCGGGCTCTGGGCTGATGGCTCAGAGCCTGGAGCCTGTTTCCGATTCTGTGTCTCCCTCTCTCTCTGCCCCTCCCCCGTTCATGCTCTGTCTCTCTCTGTCCCCAAAAAAATAAATAAAAAAAAAACGTTGAAAAAAAAAAGCAATTATCATTATTCATCAAGAAGACTCAGGGAAAAGTTGCTGAATAAATAACATAAGCAATATATTCAGAATCTCATAGTGATGGTATATTACTGCTTTGCAAAATAACTGGAAGAGGTTTGAGCAGCTATCTGTAAGCAAGACATTCTATGAGCCCAAGATTTCCCCTAGCCAAAACAAATTTTTTATCTGGTCCATAGTATTTTGATGGCTCTTAAACTGCTTTCTAGAACTATTGTATAGACTTGTGCTCTCAACATTTATGAGCAACTGACAGAAGAAACCAGTGTATGCACAACACACACACACACACGCACATGTGCACACAGACACATTTTAAGATACAAATCATGTTTCGTTTTTTTTTTTATCAGCTGCTCAGGTATCTCAATCTAACTTTTGTTTTCAATCACCATCACCAACTTCCAAATGTGATTTTAAAACTTCATCTAACATCTTCCTTCCCATCTTTCAATAATTGCATTTATGTATGTATATATATACAGATCATTCATCCACTCAGTTGTTCATTCATTTAGCTTTTTTATTGTAAGTCACCCCCAAATACTTTTTGGAAGGAGACAGATTATAATTACGATATATGAAAGCTAACAGAGACCTGAAATAGATAAATTTCTAGCATTTTTATCGTTGGCAAATGACACCAATACTTCCCACTATTTGGCATTCTATTTATTACAGATTATCAACAATCACCAATTTCTTTGTTGTTACATTAAATACCTTTTGTTAGATGTTAATGTCTGCTCTAATTAGGAAGTGAACTAGGATAAAAGAAAATTAACCACTGTGTTCTGTTTCAATGCTTAAATGACTCTACTTTAAGTAATAGGCTATTTAAGAGATCTAGAGTTAATTGAAAATTGCCATTATCAAGAGTGTCTCTTCAATTAGCAATCAGAGAAAAAGAACACATATTACTGAATTTGAAGACTATAGGTCTTATTGCCAGCTCTGAGCCTCAGTGGGATTTAACACATACAAACTCTTAACTACTAACACTTTGTACTTCCTTAAGCAGGATTCAATTTGCGTAGATTCCGTAACACTCAATGTTCTAAAGTCTCTCATCTTTAATTATTTTTACAATACATCAATCTCAGTCTAAAGCATAGAATAAACTTGTTTTCTAACTGTTCACAGAACTTCTACAGATAAAAGAGAACTCAAATACTATATTATTGTTAAATGACTTGATTTTGATTATATATTTTCTCCTTGTGTACTAATAATTAAGGATAATTATTTCAGGGGGGCCCTGGGTGACTCAGTCAGTTAAGCATCTGACTCTTGGTTTTGGCTCAGTTCGTGATCTTGTGGTTCATTGATTTGAGCCCCACAGTGGGCTCTGCACTCATGGCCCTAAGCCTACTTGAGATTCTCTTTCTTTTCTCTCTGCCCTTCCCCTGGTTGTGCTCTCACTCTCAAAACAAAGAAATAAACTTGAAAATAATTATTTCAGTGAAATTAAACACATGCCCTAGGAACAAAATTTGTTAGGAACAAAATTGTATTGATTACTGTCATAATTGCAACTGCTTAGTACATCCAAGTAAAAATATAATGCAAGTGAAAAATTGGCATGAACATCAGAAAAGATGAGAGTGAAATTTCTCTTGTTAATGCTATCGTTATATGTTCTGAAAACTCAAGAGATTCTAATAAATCAATTTTGGAATTAGAAAGAGAAATTGGCTGGGGCACTTGGGTGGCTCAGTGGGTGAAGTGTCCGACTTTGGCTCAGGTCATGATCTTGCCACTCACAGGTTCGAGCACCATGTCAGTCTCTGTGCTGACAGCTCAAAGTCTGGAGCCTGCTTCAGATTCTGTGTCTCCCTCTCTCACTCTCTCTCTGCCCCTCCTCCACTGACGCTAGTTCTCTCACTCAAAAATAAATAAAACATTAAAAAAAGAGAGAAATTGGCAATATGGATGAATATAAATACATAAAAATCAACAGTTTCGCCCTTATAAATGCACGTAGACACAGAAATGTTAAAAAAAATTCGATTTTAGCAAGAAAAAAATGACCTGTAAAACATTTAGAGATAAATACAATGAGAAATATCCAAAAATCTCTATAAAAACTGTAATATATTATTTAAAACCATGGCACACTATACAAGAGCAGAAGAAACAGTAAACTGTAAGTCTTGATAGTAATTCATAGTTATGTTCACATATAAATTATTCCAGTTAAAATCACGTTTCATCCTAGAATTAGATATAAGTGCTCAGTGTTAGAATAGCTAAAAAAACCATGAAAAAGAAAAGCAGAAATGGGAGTATTTGCTATTTCAAATATGGCAAAATATATTAAACATTCACTGTAGAAAAGTCCACATGGTATCCTACAGAAGGACATAAATAAATCAGTCATATAGTATAGAGAATTCAGAATCAGACTCTAAACCAAAGTGAGATATTGACAGTTCAATATATGAGGAAGATATGACCTATTTAAAACAGTACCGGATATCCAAAGTAAATTTAAAAACAAACAAAACTGAATCTCCCACACACACACACAAAGTCCAGAGAGAAAATATGTATATTTATATTAAAACAAGACAATGTAAATATTTCAAAAATATCCAGGAGACCAAATTTGCAATCTACAACTAGGAAGGCCACCTTAAACCCAAGGGAAAATGCAGACATTGTAATGGAAGAAAAGATATGTTTGAGGTTTTAAAAATTCAAAATTTGTGCTAGTCACTACCTTTATAAATGTGTAAAATCTAAAATGAATATTACAAAGACTGAATTACTAAAAAATACACTTGCTATTATAAATTGATATGCAAAACACAAACAGAAGAAAAAAATCTTACTCTGTTCATTATACACATAGATGCATGGCAGCAGACACTCAAAAATCCATATACAAATAATGAAATGCTCAGGTTTGCTACCAGGGGAAAAGAAAAATCAAGTAACAGTGTCATATCACTTCAGCTTGAATAAGACTAGTAACAATTAAGAGTTTTTGTTGATTGGAACAGGAGAAAAAGGGTACTCTTAAACACTGGTAATGGTAATGTTAGGTGTTAGCACCTTTTTGGAAAGCATCTATAAAAATCTGTTAAAATTAAATTTGATCCAGCGATCCGATACCTAGGAATATGTGCTATAAAATTAACAATGCCGATTGACACGATATATATGAGGATATTATATGGTTCCTCATATATGGCTGTTTCCTGGTAGTCATAAGCCAGAAATAAGGTTAATTTCCATCAGTGGGGAGTTTAAGAAATTAAGAAGAATGGATTAGAGTTATTCCTTATAAACTGGAAGAGTTTCCACAGGGTTTTATTTAGCTAAATGAAATGTGTTCAGTATGATCCATTAAAAAAATGAGCAAAATAAGTTAATTGCATGCCTGCATGTATATGTACAATCAATATGTTATAGGCTTATATGAATATAGCTTAATATAACATACCTCTTGGGGAAATGGAGATGTGCTTGATGTGTTAATATGATATAAAGGAGAGGGTAGCAAATTTAGTTATGTATGATACAACTTATGTAAAATTATATGATACACTACAGAAACATAACATGATGCACAGCCACCAAAATATTAACAGAGGTTATTTCTGGGTGGTTGGATTCTAGGTGGATTTTCCTTTTGCTTTATGATGTAACACAGTGCTTTCAGTTTAAAGATATTATTTATATAAACAGTAAAATAAGTCTATTCCCACTGTGCATGAAGAGTAATATTTTTAAATAATTATATGATGTAATATTTACATGTAAACTTGACACAAGACACAGAAATATGATCGGAAATTTAAAAAAAATACACTGGTTTCATTTATTTTTCCTGAAATATACTGGATTTTCAAAGCTTTCAGATCTCAATTGCAGTATAATTTTATAATATTGATGACAACAAAATTTGTGATTCAACTGTGATCTTTGCTGCCATATCTAGTCACAAATGACAACTTCAGAGATAAATTTTGATATGATTTATGAGTTTTAGCTAAACTTTTAATTTAAAACAGGCAGCTAAATAACCATTTCTTTCATTTTTGTACTTTTTAGGAAGATAGGCAATATGGAGAAAGACAGAGAAATACAAGTATCACGTGATCCTAATATGTGAGTCAGTTTACATATTCATGATTTTCTGATTGTATAGCTGATATTTAACTCTGTTATCTTCCTAGAATAATGTGCCTATTTTATAATCATTCTATTTGTGCCTATCTTATGTAATTTCCACCTGTGTGTAAGTGGATCATATTGAAAGAACTTGTCCCTATCAAGTGTTGCTCATCTCTGACCTAGAAAAGGCTCTAGTCTGGAGCAACCCTTCCTGACCATCCATTATACTCCTGTCTCAGTTCAGGAAAGTAAGTTGGTAATGGCAAACCAAAAGGTTGACAAACACCTGATCACTCTTGTGATAGTTTTACTCAATAAAAACTAGTCATCTAAGTAATTGACAATTCTTACTTTATACCTTTTTTCTCCCTAAAGTGCTCTTAAATTGTAATTCCAGTGAATGTTCAACAAATCATTTTCTTTTTTTGAAGTACAGTGCATTATTAGTTTTTTGTTTTGTTTTAGCTTTTTTTTTTTAAGAACTCTAAAATTTTTTCATCCATCTTGCCATTTAAAAAATTTCTGGTCGGGGTGCCTGGATGGCTTGGTTGGTTAAGCATCTGACTTCGGCTCAGGTCATGATCTCACGGTCCATGAGTTCGAGCCCCGCATCGGGCTCTGTGCTGACTGCTCAGAGCCTGGAGCCTGTTTCAGGTTCTGTGTCTCCCTCTCTCTCTGCCCCTCCCCTGTTCATGCTCTGTCTCTGTCTCAAAAATAAATAAACGTTAAAAAAATAAAATAAAATAGAATAAAATAATAAAAAATAAAAAAATTCTGGTCAAAATACACCAGAACCTTTTTTTTTTTTTTAAATCAATGGTAGACCTATGGCATTGACATTACTGTCACAGATTAATTTACTTAATATACATATACAAGTACTATCCCATATTTGCATATTAATGAAATAATAAATACAATATTTGTAAAGAGATTATCCATGTAAAGACACAACTGAAATTGTAACTTTAAAAACTGACATTGTCAATGCGGTCATTTCTAATAGAGGCGATCAATGCAGAACAATGGATGCAGTTTCAGGGGCCATATTTACTACGTGTTAATGACAAAACCACCTCATCCTTTGGCAGCCATCAAGTACTGAGCAACCCCTCAAAGTCCTCTCACGGTAGAGGGGCAGGGGAATTTCAGAGATATTCCCAAGTAGTTCATAGTCCAGTTGACAAAATACTGCACATGAATGAGAAAACCTGTGCTTATTATCAGAGGCAAATAAATCTAGCAAAACTAAAGCACTTCATTTAGGCGCAGGAAGGTAGAACTAGACCTTTGCCATCATTACTGTCTGTTCAATCTACACTTTTCCATCAGCAGTTCTCAGAAAATGTCCCTGGCAGGCAATAAATGCTCACCACAGACTGTTCAGTGACATGGTTGGCAACCAAACAGGACAACCACCCCAGTTCCTATACATTCTCAGCTTCACTTCATCCTCTGACTCCCCTGGGCTCCAGTCAGCTTCATAATGAAAACAGGTGGTAAAATGAAACTACACAAAGTTATGTCACCTGTGCACTCTTACCAAGGAACTCCACAAATCACATTAGGGAAGGTTTTCTTTTCAAATTGATTTATTTCACAACACCCTACTGTTTGGTTGTTCGAAGGCAAACAGCCTCAGAAATCAAATTTGCAAGTCTAAAATTAAGAGTATATGCATCATTCATGATTATTTCATAGTGTTCCCTAGCGTGATTTACAGTTGTCAAAATTAATTACATGACACGATCCATTATGTGTTTTGCTCAATACTGTATTATCCCAATCATGACAAATTCAATTAAAACTAATATCAGTTACCAGTTCATTTCAACTCTTCCATTTTTTAAGCTCTTTTCTACTCTTTCCTTTCTCTCTGCCAAAATATCTTATAAACCGTATGTTAATCTATATATGACATCCCTTTAACAATAATTTCTTCATAATTTCCAACATAATCCTCATTTTCATATTTTTGTTATTGAATTGCAGATTTGGTTTATCTTACTTTCCTTTCTTTGGTTTATCTTCTTTATTACAGAGAAAACCCCATAGGATTCTGTCTGGGATGGGTGGTTGTAGACATAAGCCTCTGACAATTAGAGATACAAAAATATTAACAAATTCTCTCTACATCCACCTTTATTTCAAATACAGTATCTTACAAGGATGAAATAATTAAGGAATGCTGGTAATAAATAATTTTGCAGTAAAAATCTATGATGCACCAATTATTCAGGGAATCTCTATGATGTATTTGAAGATCAAAATATTCAATGACATTGTCACATATTTGTATTGGCTTTATGGAATGTCATAAATTATGCAAAAATTGTTTTTAAATATCTTTATCATAATAGTAAACTTTTACACAAAGAGAATTTTATTTTGTGCTTACTAGGAAGTATCTAAAAATAATATCCTATTCATGATATTTTGGATTGTTCTAGATTTTAAAATACTTTTCCTGGCTAGTGTGAGTAGAACCCAATGAACTTAGTAGAAAGACATATTCACAGTGAAATGTATATACTTACAAAGTAAACACTTATCTTCTTAACACTGGTGTCATCCCAGTATACTAAAGGTACATAGATATAACAAAGGTGCATATTTTCATTTATAAAATCAAATATACATTGATTTCTTCCCACCTATAGAATATAACTGCCCTTTTGAAAGAGATTTAAAGAACCTTAAAAGGTTCTTTAATATAGAATTGTATAGAATTCTATAATAATGTATAGAATTATTGAACTGCTATATTGTATACCTCAAACTTACATAACATTCTATATTAACTATACTGGAATTAAAATTAAAAACAAAAAATTTAAAAAACACTAAAAATATTTCACATTTTGTTCTGTCATTCTTAATTTACACTGCAATTTTACATCCCAGAGAGCTGCATTTTTAATAAAAAAATGTTTTAAAACCTGTATGATATCCAAAACATATCAGTATACTGCATCTGGTATGACTTTTAAAAGTATTCAAATTTCATACTACTGAAAATAATTTCTGAGACATTCATAGTTATTATTCTTGAGTTAATATCTCTTTTACTATCTCTATTTTTATCCACCCATCAATAGGCGCTCATGTGTATTCATATATATGGCGGTTAGTGGTCTGGTTTACGTCTATGAGTAGCATTTTGAAAACTTTCTTTTTATTTAAACCAAAGAAGAAAACTAATGTAAACTCAACTATCAGTGGTCATAACTGATTTTTCTTCTGCAAAATTCTGCTTTGTCTGTCTCAGCACTTTATACTGTACGTGACTGTACCAACATTCCAAGATCTTTTCAGTACAATGGTTTCTTGTATTAAGCACAGCACAGTTATTTTTCTCATTCACAATTCAATTGCTGTCCTTGTAAATACTATTAAACAAAATTTTCCTGGTCACAACCTTTAAAATCTTGTATCACTGACCACATATTCACACTAAATAGAGAAGAAAATAACTGTCAAATAAACTTTTGGGAAAAAATTAATCACTCTATAATAAGATGACACAAGATCAGATAAATAAAGAACAGAGCAAGGCCAAAGTGCAAGTAGAGGCTTAAAATTATGTTTAATATAGAAGGAAGAATTTTAAGAAGGTAATAAACTCACAAAATAACTAATACAACGTATTAGTCAACTCTAAAAGAGTGAGCATATTCTTAATTAGGTTATACAAATAGTACATTAATAATTTAGTAAATTCCTTATGCTATGTGAACTTTTTTTTCCCCTTTTGAAAGCATTTCCTCCTATTTAAATCCCTTCTTGTTATATTCCAGTTAGAGGGAGACTCAGTACAACCCACATAAAAGTAGTAGAATTCCAGCAAATAGATGAAAACAATGGGTGAGGTCACAGTTGTTCAGGAGATGCAAGGTCATTGCCCCAAACTGCAGCCAGGCTGCTCAAGATAGTGCCAGCTCAAGGAAATTTGTTCTCACACAAGCTCAAGGAAGAAAGTTAAACTTAGAACAGTCAAATGGAAGATGTTATTAAGGACGGCTCCAAGGAAAAGTGAAGAAATTGGAATGGACTTTACTAAAAGTTTATGTGAAGGACGATTAAACAGTGACATCTATAATTCAGTTTATGGTTAGTCCCTGGTCTCAAATACTTTAACTTAAATAGTTTTAAATGCTACTCATGAGCTTCCTTTTATTCAACTGTTCCATAATAGGCCATCATTTAAACCAAAAATGCTCCTGTGAGATGACAGAGGGAGGTACAGGAAAGGTGAACCTATCTTGGGCATGATGAAACCATCACGTGTGAGGCTGTGGGAAGTGACTCTGGTAGTCACACTGGTATGATGTTCAAAATAATTTGCTAGTTTATAGGTGAATGTTGACAATACTAGCCTTTAGTTTGCCATTATCAGTGCTAACTACTTGATAGTTGTGACTGAATAGTTGAGTGGCTTCAAGGAATACAAACAGGAGTAAACAGACAACATAAGTGAGGATGTTTATAAATGTACCAAAGGTTAAACTAAATAGACTAATGCTCAGAAACTATTGGAGTAACTTTACAATATTTAAGGAAGAGATATGTCCCCTAAAACAAAAGGTATCAAGGAGCCTATTTCAAAAAAGGACACACTTCAAGCCTTGAAATATGTTCTCATCTGTTGACACTGAGACCAAGCTTCCTCCTAGAAATGCTTTCACGTGAGCGGTGCCTGGGGGGGCTCAGTCATTTAAGCAACTGACTGTTGATTTCAGCTCACATCATGATCTCACAGTTGTGAGATTTTGCCCCGCATGGGGCTCTACAGTGACAGTGCAGAGCCTGCTTGAGATCTCTCCCTCTCTCTCTGCCCCTCCCTCTCTTGTTCATGTGTGCACATGCTCTCTCTTTCTCTCAAAAAATAAAGAAACATTAAAAAAAAAAAAAGAAATGCTTTCACGTGAAGCACCTTTCACCTAGATACCCAGGGTGGCACTCAGACCTTGCACTCAGACCTTGGCCCTGCTCAAGGCTTTTTTGCTGCCCCTCTGCTTTTGTGCTCTTTTGGGTGACCTAGGCAAGTTACTTAAAACTTCTCGTACTCAACTTTTGCTATCTATAATGTAGGAATAGTAATACCTGCTTGAATTTATACACAGTGATCTTCTAAAAACATTTAAATATAAAAAATCATGTTTTACATAATTGCAAAGTTAATTCTGTACCTGGTCAATGTTGGACACACAGTACTTGCTTAATTAATAATTGTTTATTAGGTTAATTATAATATCCATATAACTTGGTAATCATATTCATGAATTTCCACTGTCAAATTTAAAAAGTTTTTATTTATATATATAAAACTAAATATGTGTATATATTGAAATATTTTTAATTTATGTATTATATAGATTTATAAAATACATACTTATAAAAAATTTACGTTAGACTAAAAATCTCTACCACTAATAATAAACCTCTTTGTGGTTTGCCTTAAGATTTTAGGTAAAGATAACATAGGGGCACCTGGTGGTTTAGTGGATTAAGCGTCAGACTCTTGATTTCCGCTCAGGTCACGACCTCACAGTAGTGAGACTGGGATCTGTTTGGAGCTCTGCTCTAGGCATGGAGCCTGCTTAGGATTCTAGGATATTCTCTCTCTCTCTCTCTCTCTCTCTCTCTCTCTCTCTCTCTCTCTCTCTCCTTCTGCCCCGCCCCCACTCGCATGCATGCGTGTGTGTGCTCTCTCTCTCTCTCAAAAAAAAGACAATGATTAGCAAAACATTAGTACTGTTTTCTTATTTCTTTTAGTTTTAATTCTTACGATTTTTAGTAGTGTATGTATTTTTTAATACTGCATGGATTTAGTTTATAAATAAATACTACCTATATTGGAGTGTGCTCCAAACACTGTTTCTAATAAATGTGGAAATGACTGACACACAGGACAGAAAACCTAAGCATTTAAGCTTGACCTCCAAGATTTGCCTGACTTTTCCTATAGTCTAGATTCTCATTCCTTTACAAGGAAATCTCTACATGTGTGATTGATCTGTGTACATCATATCCTCACTCAATGAATCATTACTGATGCAATTCTCAGGGCCTTTGCTCTTACTGTTCCCATATTTTTTTTTTCATCATCCTCCCCTACTTTAGGCATATCTACTAATCCTTAGCCTTAGTAGCATTTCCTCTATGAAGCTATTTCTGATCCTGTCAACCTCCCACCAGGAAGAACTTGCTGTCTCGGTTGTCACTGCATATACTCCCTCTAGTTAGACATAAGATAGCACTGGTACTATCTTAGTATCTTAAAGTACTATGATACTGGTAGTATCTTAAAGTACTAATACTTTATTGCCTTTTTGTGTCAGTCTTTCCATAGCAAAGAATAGGTCCTTGAGATTAGGGTCTTTGTTTTTTTTTTTGTTTGTTTTTTTATATATTTCAGCACCCAGAATGTCGATGCCTTATACTCTGATGAAGATAATGAAACAAATGCATAGTTAATTAATTAATACATAAACTAACAGCAATATCGAAGTAGCTTTCTGATTCTTAACATTGTACTCTAGCTGCTATATCCATCAGGGTTGGCAGAAAACAGATAGCAAAGTCACATGGGTTAATGACAAGAGTTTAATAAAAGGATTATTAACCTAAGTGTGGGTAGTGTTCAGAGAAATAACCAAAAGATGGTGAAGCACCCTGAGACTGATAAGTATGGGAAGATTGTCATGCCAAGGTGATAAAGGGACCAAGGAAAAAAAAATTACCAAAACCTAAAATGGACCTAGAGCTGTAGGGCAAAGCTGTTGGCAAGGGGCTATAGCTTTTTT
The DNA here is from genome assembly GCF_007474595.2 of Lynx canadensis. NCBI lineage: Eukaryota > Metazoa > Chordata > Mammalia > Carnivora > Felidae > Lynx > Lynx canadensis. Next base: position 104,308,434 of record NC_044304.2, read on the forward strand.
TTAGAACTCAGCCACTGTTGGCCCAAAAAGACAGGAATATATACTCAATTCCTCTCTTACCACCTTCTTATATACTGCTGCTGTCTCCTATGGATAGGATCTGAGAAAGAAGAGAACTAGGAAGCCTTATTAAGATACTGCTCGGGGGTGCCTCGGTGGCTCAGTCGGTTAACCGTCTGACTTTGGCTCAGGTCATGATCTCATGGTTCGTGGGTTCGAGCCCCGCATCAGGCTCTGTGCTGACAGCTCAGAGCCTGGAGCCTGTTTCAGATTCTGTGTCTCCCTCTCTCTCTGCCCCTCCCCCACTCACACGCTGTCTCCCACTGTCTCAAAAATAAATAAACATTGAAAAAAAATTTTAAAAAAAAGATACTGCTCGGAGATCAGATTCCAGCTATTTAAGCAGCATCCAGAAGGGCGGATAGTAAATACATACTGCCCAGTCAGCACTACATTTTGAGACAAGTAAGCCATGTACTTCTGTTATCTATATACCATCTACAAGAGAATGTGGGCATATTGACTATTTCTTCAGCCAGCTGTGGGCAGCAGGCAGCTGAGGCAAGCTCGTGAAAAATGATGGTGAGCATATGGCAGGCAAATCAATACATGGAATGTTACACAAAGTTTTTAAATCTGAAAGCCTGCTATTTATGCATGAGAAGTAGTAATTTTATAAATGGATTCTGAATAACCTAAAAGTAGTCAGTATTACTTTAAACAGTGGGCAATTTTACTCCCTTCTTTTTGGTAAGGTTAGAATTAGATTTTCAAGTTCACTGATTCACAAAGTCATCCTGCAGGAATGGGCCCTCAGGAACTCAGCAGCACATCCGCTAAGTAAAAACCGTGCAGTTACTTTCAAGATTGAGCGTTGTCTTGGTCCACACATACTATGTATAAATTCATTCTGATGTTTCACTACGAATTGATTTCTACAACATGTCCAAATTAATTAGCTTTCTGCCAAGGAAGATACATGGGATTTTAGATCTATAATTTCAGGTACAGTTTTTGTTCAGAGTTCGCAGGAATCACAAGACTTGGGGGGCTTTCAGATTTTTTTTCAGCTCTCTCCCACCCGCCCTCATTGTTGACTCCTTTCACACATATTTATACATGAAAAAGCTGAATCCCAGAGAGTTTAAATTATTTGCTCAACATTGTGTGGCCATGGATATACAGGTTTCTCTATTTTTATTGTTTTTCCCTACCTGTCTATTACTTAAAATTCTCTTATCGATTCAACCAGTTGTTTTGTTTTGTTTTGTTGGTATTGCGAAGCCAGTAACTTCATATTCAACTTTTCCGTCACTATTTTCAACAGCAATCCTTAAAGAGAAGGAGGGAGTAGTTAACAACTAGTATTGGAAGGTAAAACTGGAGTTAAGCACAAAATGACTGTGTTGCGAAGAAATACGGTTTTATCTTAACAAATATAATTTTGAAGATGAAAGGGTATGTCAGAAAAGTATGAGTTTAGAACAAAATTTCACAAAGCCACATATTATTCATTGCTGTCTGAAATACTAAGACTGATTTCATCTAAAGACTAAAAGGAAAAACATAATTGATAACAAAATGATGGAAAAATACTCTAATGTGTCAATTTTTCCATGGATACTAGATTATTCTTGTCATGCTTTAGTCAGTTTTTTAGACTTTATTTTTTTTGAGTGTTAGATTTACAACAAAATTAAGAAAAAGGCATAGAGATTTCCCGTATTCTATCTCCACACATGCACAGCTTCCCTCATTTCACAACACTCTTGAGAATGGTGTATTTTTTTACAAAGGACGAAGCTACACTGACATACCATAATCATTCAAAATCCATGCTTTACATCATAGTTAACTCTTGTGTTGTACATTCCACTGGTTTGCACAAATATACAATGGCATATACTTGTCAATATAACGTCATCAAGACTATTTTTATTCCCCTAAAAGTTATGTACTTCCCCTATTCATTTCTCTTTCCTACCTAATACCTGGCAACACTATGTAGATATTGTATGGATGTAAGTTTTCAGTTCCTTTGGGTAAATTTCAAGGAGTGTGATTGCTGGATCATATGGAAGGTGTTTAGTTTTGTAAAAAACCTCCAAACCGTCTTCCACAGTGGATGTACCATGTTGCATTTCCACCAGCAGCGACTGGAATTCTTGTTGCTTGATAGATCCTCACCAGCATTTGGTATTTCCAGTGTTCTGGATTTTGGCTATTCTAACAGGTGTGTTGCAGTATCTCATTGCTTTAATTTGCATTTCTCTGATGACCTATACTGTAGAGCATCATTTCATATGCTCATTTGCCAAGTGAATTTCTTTTTTTGGTGACGTTATGGTCTTTGGTCCATTTTTTAATCAGGATGTTTTCTTATTCCGTTTTAAGAGTTCTCTGTATATTTTGGATAAATCCTTTTATCAGATGAGTCATTTGCAAATATTTTCTCTTTGTGTCTTGTCCTTCTCGACAATGACTTTTGCAGAGCAGAAGCATTTAATTTTAATGAAGGTCTATTTACCAATTATTTCTTTCATAGATCATCTCTCGTGTTATATCTAAAAAAGTATCACCGCGCCCAAGGTCATCTAGGTTTTTTCTTATGTTACCTTCTAGACGTTTTATAATAATTTTGCCTTTTGCACTTAGATCTATGATCCATTTTGAATTATTTTTTTTTGTGGAGGGTATAGGGGCTGTGTCTAGGTTTTTTTTTTTTTTGCATTATATTCATATGTTCCAGCACCATATGATGAAGAGACTGACCTTGCTCCAGTGTACTGCCTCTGCTCCTTTGACAAAGATTAGCTGACTATATTTATGAGACCTAGTTATTTTTTGCCCTTATATATTTGTGCCTAAAATAAATGTCTACTTTACTGGGTTATCTGGAAACTGCATAGCTCTCATTTTGTTTTTTGGTTTTTTTGGGTTCTTTTGCTTTTTGTTTTTGTTTTTTTTTTTGGCTTAGCCACGAGAAATCTGTTTTAGATCCCAAATCTGTCTTATTCCCTCAGGAATTTACCAAACGGAATTTCCCATACTTCCTGGCAACACTTCCAGTGGATTTATAATTATAATTAACTGCCTTTGCCAGACAATACAACAAAATAAGGCATGTTCAAAGATATTTGCTACTTCCACTAGATGGTTCTCGTATTACTTAGAGCAGATTTTATACTCCTTCCTGAAACATGTTATATCTTTGATATACAGATTCAGGTCTTTATTTCAGGAAGAGGCTATGTGCACCAGCTAAACTCTCCAAAGGTGAGGGTGGCTCATAGCAAAGCCTAAATCTCAGGGTATGCTTGCTATAATCTGGAGATGTGCGCCTTCACTACTCACTTTCTCCACTTCACCATTGACAGCTTCTCTTAGCCAGGAGACCAGGCAAGTAACATTCGGGCTGAAATGTTCCTCCAGCTACATGTCTGTGATTCTGTGGTAAAGAATCAGCTCTTAAGGGAACTTCCTTCATATTCTCAGTTGCCTGTCTGTGCTGTCCTCCCACCCATCCCCAACTGAGAGAATCAATGAAAGGATTCTTGAATGAGCCTTTTGGGATTGTATCCTAATCACTTTACAGGAATCTCTTTCAGGCCTCAGGTCTTAAATTCCTTTCCATTTTCTTTCTTTTTTCCTTTCTTTCCTTCCTTCCTCTCCCTCCCCCCCTTTCTTTTCCTCCCTCCCTTTCTACTTTCCTCTCTCCCTCTCTCCCCTCTCTTCCTTCCTTTTCTTTCTTTCCTTCCTTCCTTCCTTCCTTCCTTCCTTCCTTCCTTCCTTCCTTCCTTCCTTCCTTCCTTCCTCCTATATATAGAAGTGCTTATTTCTTTTAATGGTGTTTCTGGTTGATTTAAAGGCAGGGGAGTGGAATAAAACTGCCTTTACTCCCTCATTTTTATTTACAAATCAATTACTGCAATGGACTGAATGTGTGTGTCCACCAAAATTCATATTTTAAAATCTTAACCCCTAATGTGATAGTATTAGGAGCTAATCAGGTCACAAGGTGGAGACCTCACGAATGAGATTAGTACTCTTAAAAAGGGACCCCAGAGTGCTCTCTCCTTTTCTGTGCCCATGTGAGGATGCAATGAAAAAGCCAGAGATCTACAACCTGGAATAGAGCTTTTACTAGATAGTGAATCTATCTGTTGGTGCCATGATCTTGGATTTCTTAGCCTTCAGGACAATGAAAAATAAATTTCTGTTGTTTATAAGTCACCTAGCCAATGCTACTTTGTTATAACAACCGTGACTGAGATAATCTACCTCACTTAGTAGTAACTACATATTCCATACACGGAAGCACCTTGATTTAACTAGTCCTTTTCCTGGTGGAATTTAGATTGTTTTGCTATGATAAATCATGCTACAGTGAGAGTTGTACATCTATTTAGAAGAATATCATACAGAATCACTGACAAAGGTAGTGTCCTTTTTAAATTTTGACACATACTGCAAAAGTATTTTTCAAAAAGGTTGCACCAATTTTTGTCCCCACCAAGAATGTCTAATTTCCTCAATTCCTTAATGTTAAATATGATTATTAATAAAATATCAAGTCTCAGACTTCTATCCTTAAAAAGACTTGCTTGCAGGGTTGGCTCTTGGTAGGTATATGAAAACTTAACTGGTAAACAGTTCTTTACACTGCTAAAAATTTTTTTCTGTAAATGAGAAAATTGTGATAAATGACAAAGTTGTTCACTATGCTTACTTTGTTCATATAAACAATGTGCTTTATGGAGAACATTTGGCTTTCCTATATGCTAGGCAGAGGGTGCCTACATGATCCAATAAAAATTTGGGACACTGAGTCTCTAATAAACTTCCCTAGCAGATAATGCCTTACACAATTTTGCTGCAACTCTTTGCTGGAGGAATTAGTGTAGGCTGTTAATTTCCATAGGGAGAAGACTCTGGAAGCTCAATATTTCCAATAGAACTTTATAGAGAGTTTCCTCCAGACTTCTCCCCATGCCCGTTTTTATGATTTTGGTTTGTATCCTTTCACTGTGATGAATCTCAGACATAAATTTAACTATATGCTGAATCCTGTGAGTCCTTCTAGTGAATTACCAAAACAAGAGGCTGTCTTAGTGATCCCTGACATACTATGGAACATTTTATTTACTAATCTGAGAGGTGAAAATGGAATTTAATTTTTTTAATTTCTTAATGATGACTGAGGATTAGCATATTTTCTGTGCCCTGATCCTGTCCTTTGCTGATTTTAAGTTTTAGAACAGTTACAGGTTCACAGCAAAATTGAGTGCAAAGTACTCTTAAGTACTCTTAAGTGCAAAGTAAAAATAAACCCCCTGCCCTCATACATGGATAGCCTCCCCCATTATCAACGTCACTCACTAGAATGGAACTTACATTAATACATAATAATCACTCAAAATCCATAGTTTACACTGCAGTTAACCTTTGGTGTTCTACATTTTATGGGTTTGGGCAAAAGTATAATGGCATATATCTATCATACAGAATAGTTTCATTGCCCTAAAAATCCTTTGTGCTCCCTCTGTTCATCTCTCCCTCTCACCTAACCCTGAAAACACAGCTGCTCTTTTCATGGTCTCCACAGTTTTGCCTTTTCCATAGTGTCACATAGTTGGATTCACACGGAATATAGCCTTTTCTTTCATTTGGTAATTATGCATTTAGTTTCTTCCATGTCTCTTCATGGATGCATAGTTCCTTTCTTTTTAACACTGAATAATATTCCATTGTCTGAATGTGTTACAGCTTTTTTATCCATTCATCTTCTCAAGGACATCTTGGTTGCCTTCATGTTTTGGTAACTGTGAATAAAGTTGTTATATAAACATCTCTCTGTAGATTTCTGTGTGGATATAAGTTTTCCGTTCCTTTGGGTAAATACCAATGAGCACAATTGCTAGATCATATGGTAAAGAGTATGTTTAGTGTTATAAGAAACTGGCAGGCTGTCTCGAAAAATGACTGTAACCATTTTGCATTCCTACCAGCAATGGTCACATTTTCACCAGCACCTGGTGTTGCCAGTGTTCTGGATTTTGGGCATTTTAATAAGTGTCGAGTAGTATTTTTGTGTTGTTTTAATGTGTATTTCCTTTATCTACTATGATATATCTTTTTATATGCTTCTTTTCCATTTGAATATCTTCTTTGGTGAGGTGGGAAGGTGTATGGCCTATTTTTGAATAAGGTTATTTGTTTTCTTATTGTTGAGTTTTTTTTTTTTTTTTCAACGTTTATTTATTTTTGGGACAGGGAGAGACAGAGCATGAACAGGGGAGGGGCAGAGAGAGAGGGAGACACAGAATCGGAAACAGGCTCCAGGCTCTGAGCCATCAGCCCAGAGCCCGATGCGGGGCTCGAACTCACGGACCGCAAGATCGTGACCTGGCTGAAGTCGGACGCTTAACCGACTGCGCCACCCAGGCGCCCCCTTTTATTGTTGAGTTTTAAGAGTTCTTTGTATGTTCTTGATAACAGTCCTTTATCAGCAAAGCCTTCCAAAAATATTTTCTACCCGTCTGTAACTTGTCTTTTCAGTCTCTTAATTTTCAGCTCATTTTCAATTAGGTTTTGACCCTTAATGAGTTCTTTAAGTATTAAGAAAATTAGTTCTTTGCCAAGTAAATGTTCAAATACATTTTCTCAGTTTGCTACCTGGGTTTTAACTTCATTAATACTTTCCTTGAGCAAAATTTTCTCTTTTTTAAAAATCTAATGGAATATTTCCTTGCATGATCTCTGCATTGTGTGACCTAAAATATCCTCCTTTTCCTTTAAAATTTTTACCCTTTCTTCTAGCATTATAAAGAAAAATTTTTAAGTACTGAAAATACCTGGGCTTTGTTTTGGTATAATGAGTATCAAAGGGATATAATTACTCTTCTTTTTCTTTTTAATTCTTCTTATTCATTTACATGGTTAAGCACCAGCCCCCCAAACAAAACAAACTAATTTCCCACCAAAGGCAATGTTTTATAGGGTTTTGGAGATCTTCTTTCTAGACTCTTTTCTGTTTGATCTATTCATGCACTTACATAAATTTGTTGTTATTATTTTCATAGAATAAAATACATGTAACTATTTGGGGACATTAGTTTTTTCTCTCTACTTTTATTTTTTAAAAATTTTCTTGGCCTGTCTTGTAATGATTATTTTTCCCTTATAAGTTTTAAAGTAAAAATGTGGGGACCATTGGTATATTTAGTAAGTGTTCTGGATAGGCACACATCTTTTTTATGTTTCCAAGTCTGGTGTTCTGTGTAGAACTTTTATAGTTAGGTTTATCCACAGATTTATTTCTGTCTTTTTAATTTTTGTAAGTGGAATATTTTAATCTTTTGTTTCCATCATCATGTTTAATAGTTATGTGTATTTAGGAAATATGTTGATTGTTTTTATATTTTTTGTGTGTCAATCAACCCCCCCCCAAAGAGTTACTTTATTTTTATATTTTTAATTGATTCTCTTGAGTTTTTCAGGGCACATTCATAATCTCTGGGGGGGGGAATCTTAATTTTTCCATCTTCTTTCCAATTTTTACTTCTTTCTCTTTTCAACGACATTAACTAGTACTTACAGATCAACGTTAACTAAGACTGGAGTTAATGTGCTATCCTTTCTTGTTTTCTACTACAACAGAAATACTTCTAGTGTTTCAGAATTTGAGTATTATGCTGGCTGAGAGTCTGATATCTCTTTTTCTTTATTCTATACCAGTTCTCCCATGAGGATGTTATTTCTTTTTTTTTTTTTTTTAATTTTTTTTTTCAACGTTTATTTATTTTTGGGACAGAGAGAGACAGAGCATGAATGGGGGAGGGGCAGAGAGAGAGGGAGACACAGAATCGGAAACAAGCTCCAGGCTCTGAGCCATCAGCCCAGAGCCCGACGCGGGGCTCGAACTCACGGACCGCGAGATCGTGACCTGGCTGAAGTTGGACGCTTAACTGACTGCGCCACCCAGGCGCCCCGAGGATGTTATTTCAACCTCTTCTAGAAGAATTATTACCCATATGCAATTTCAATCTATGGATTAAATTCAGGAATGTCTTCTATGATATCTTTGTGGTTTTTTTCCTGTTATATTTGGTGTTTGGTTTTTGTTTTTTCCTATTCTAATTCTTCTCGTGGTCCTACCTTCAGGAACACCAGAGTTTCATATAGGGATCTCCCTTGCTTGTTTCCATAACCATCATTTTTTTAAAATTACAGTTCAGTTATATGGTCTTAAACTGTTCTATCACTGCCTCTTCTTCACAAGATATTTTTCCATTTTTAGTTCTTCTAATGTTAATTCTACTTCCTGTTTTCCAATTCCCTTCCATTTGAGCTCTGCCAAATCATTCATTCAATTCATGAGTTAAGCTTATTCGATATTCTTAACTCTTCTTTCTGTTTTTGGTTTGGAAACATCATATTTCCTTTACTATTTTTAGTTTCTTGGAGAAATGTTTGCCCTTACTTTCGTATCAACTCTAGGCTTGGGGCAGTACTATACTTAAGCTTGGCTGAAACTCACTAACTAGTTCATAGGGAAGCTCCTTGTGTCCTGGTATGTGTGTAGTGATTTAGAATTCTTGTCCACTGGCCACCAACCTTTAGTCCATCAGTCCATCAAACTGGTAGTCCTTTCTTGGCAGTAATGGCATAGTGAACTTCTTATTCAGCCTTGCCTATTATGCCATTCTGTTTTCAAACAAACTCAAAGATGTTCCAGCAGCCCTTTCTCTTAACTCAGACCATGCCATAGTGATGAGGTGTCATTAGCTTAGCCCTCACAAAGTTCAGGCTACTCAGAAATTTTGAGTGTTCACAGAAGTTGCAAAGACAGAACACCCTTCTAAGTGTCTTCCTTCAGTTAGTTAATTTTATCACATTCTCTAAATCTCTAAATCATTTGTGACTTGAGACTGTGACTGTTTCCTATTGTCATGAAAGAATAGACTTTCATTTGTTTTTTTCATTCTTATTGATATCAGTCTGTTCGAAAGCAAAAAGTAGGGCAGATCTATCATCTTCAACTTGCAAGTTCTAGCAGTAATTCTGCTACAATTAAGCAGAATTGTTGGCATTGACCATTTACTCTTTATTTCATTAGCTTCACTGATGTGGTGGAAAGTTTGAGCAAAACATAGGTCAAAATACCTGATTTTTGTCCCTTCTTCCCTGAGACTTTAACTTTCTTAATCATATATATTTATTCATATATATTCTTATATATAATTCTTAAATGCAAGAGACATTAATAACCAATTTAATGTAAAGCTTAATCTATGGCCTAATAAGTTATAACATATAGGTAATTGCCATTTTGTTGTTAGATAGGCTATTTCTAACAGAATCTAAGCATCTGACAAATGATCTATAGATTTTTAAATGTGTTTGCTTATTTCAAACAACTAAATGGGAATATTGGGCTCTATGCAATGGTAGGTACTTTCCTAATTATACTTTTAATTGACTGGTCAACATTAAATTAAATGTCTACAGCACGTTAACTCAGTGACAGCAGGAGACACCGCAAGTTGCCTTGGAGGCTCATTTAATTACTTAGTGAGGGCCAAGTAACTAACATAACTATAATACTTCAGGAAAAGAGATCAGGAAATCACTAGGATAAGAATAGTCAGAAAAGAATAAAACAGGGATTGAACTGAAACCATGATATAGAATCAGAAGTGAACACATATACAGACACATACATGTAAGGAGTTGTAGGAACCTGGAGGATCAAGGCAAGATGTCAAGCAACCATTAACGAGACCAAGACCGACCAAGTCAGGACCAATACCACGAGATGAAGAAAAGAAAGATTACTGGTGTGGCTGAGAGAAAATACAACTGTCTAAGTACAAACAGGGGAAGGACTGGACATATCCTAAAAATGGTGACCAAAGGAACGCTATAGAGAAACTGTCTAGATAAGTCAAGTGTTCATTTGTTTACTCATTTATTTAAACTATATCCTGCACTAAAAAGGCTTTAAAACCAGCTTTCAAAATCCACAGATAGCAAAATCACTAGGTAGCAATGAAGGAAGGAAAATAATGGGGGTGAGAAAAAGACGAAGCCAGCGGGTTATGGTAGTAAGCAACGTGCCTGCCGCACAGTCCTATTCATGTTCCCAGGAGCCAAAGCAAACAGGCACATGTGATCTAGTATAAGATTTCCAGGGCCACGAGGAAAGCCATTGAGCTGCTCGCCAGCAGCACATGGGTTGAGACTTCTGTGAAATTTATCTTATGTGTTTTTAATCAAGAGAACAGACTGTGTGATGGAGGAGACGACACTTTCAATGTCACTTCTACAATAAATATGATATAAAATTCTGAGTGATGCTACCATAATTTCACTCCGTTTAGTCCAAGTCATAACTGCATAAATAGTTCAGAAAAAGCAATTATGCAAATGATCCAGATAAGACACTCCCAGATGGTCTGGCTTATCCAAGAGCAAAATTTAGAATATCCAGAGAACATCATATCCTTTAGATAATCCTCAATGAATAATCCTCAATGAATATTTTCACAACAAGTAAATCACACATGAGAAAGTCCTTCATAATACAGTCATTATTTACCCAGAGATAATTTGACAAATAATTTCTGTCTAGAACATGCAGCCAATTAATTACATGTTTTCTAAACTACTCATGATTAAATACCATCTACTTAATTTTTTCTGGTCCTTCCTTTTTTTTTCCCCCTCTGGGGAGATTTATTCCATTTTATAAAATGTGAAAGAGAATTATTCTTAGGTATAGCTCCCTGGGTTGCTATTTAGATTTTGTTTATAGGGTAATTCTAAAAATGCTATGAACTTGGAGAGATTACAAGTATGCTTTTCTCTCACTAAAGTAAGTATCTGAATTCAAAATCCCCAAACTCCAGCTACTGGGTAAGTTTCTTGTTCCCCCACTGGAGGCGGAAACAGTTCTACTGACTTAGAGAAGTAGTGTCATCTCACGGAGACTAACTGATGCTATGGCTTTTGGACAGCAAAGTTTCAACTCACTCTAGTAGTACAGGGCCTAACCATGAGTAAAACAGAAATAATGTCAGGAAACCCACAAAAGCTCAAATGCCTTAAGTAGAAAATCTTATGCTTGAGCGTAGCTCATTCTAGGTTGTATACATATGAATCTCAGGACTTAGTACAGCAGAGTCTTAAGTACTTTCTAGCCCATGGCTTGGACAGTGAGACACACACAGTTAACGGTTATAAAATGTTACCTCAAATCGGCAGCCTTCCCCGTCTTGTTAGTACACGTAACCTCTCTGGTCTGATATCCAATCTGGATGTCCCAATATTTGTTCTCTTGTCGGTTCTGTCTGTTCCTGTTTCTTTTCTTCTTAATAAGTTCACGGGCTTCTGGATCCTTCACTCCTTTTCCTCGGTCCTTTTCCCGTTCTTTATTCTTCCCACGTCTCCTTGCCTGTCTTACTTGTCTGGAGTGAGGCATTGAGCACGAGCTCCAGGGCCCCACGTGCAAGCTGTACATGGTCTCTTCATCCTCACACGGGCTGGACTGGCACACCTGAAACTCTGTCAAGTTCGGGCAGCCGGAGCCTCCAAACTGGGGTGGCGCTACCACATGCCGTGTCCGGTGCTGGAGCCCACTGCCACACGTCTTGGAGCATTCTGACCAGGCAGAAAACTCAGACACGATGCAGTCTTGCTGGCAGGGGATGAGACAGGCCTGTTCCAGGAGAGGTTTGGGCTCAAAGTACTCACAAATGATATCCTCTGCCGGAATGTCTTTCTCTTTCTGGATGCATGTTATCTCTCTCACCTGAATGCCTTCCTCCCCCTTAACGCACTCAAGGGGTTTCTCCAGGCTTTTGGAAATCACAGGCTGACAGTGATTCCAGGGTCCCAGCCTCCAGTCATACAACTCCTTGTGCCAGTCACACACTTTGAAACAGTTTTGTTGATTACTGGGTCTCTCGGCCTGTTTACAGTTTGTGTGTAACGTTGTCCAGCCTTCCACATGAGCACACCACACAGCCCGGGTTTGAATGCCTCCTGGGCCACATTCATCTCCCATGCATCGGCCCCACGGACCTGAAAATGATACAAGAGTTAACAGTGCCACTGGAAGAAAACTGTAAATTATTTCACTTTCCAGAAAGACATGTCAAGATCTAGTACGTTAAGTCTCCCTGAAGTGTTATAAAGTAGGTCTCTGCCCATGACTGCTGGAAAGTAATGATCTGCACTCAGTAGTTTTGCAAAGGGAGAAGTATGTCACAGAGTCTATATACGGTAACTTCTGGGACACGTTCATTTCGGGTCCTTTTGGGATTATTAGGATTGCTTTTCTTCATTTCCTTAATTTTAGGTGGAGAACCCTTGCTCGTAAAGGACATCAGGAATTAGTCACAGTGCAAACATTACTCCTCGCCTTGTAACTATCAAATCCACGTCAGTAACAGGCAAGGAAGGTGGCCCCTTGTGAACAACTTCAGCTCCTACAGGCTTCTCTTTTCCAGAGCAGTTAAGGATTTTGTAGAACGTATTCTCCTCTTTCTCATTTTCTAATTCTGCACATACTGTGACTACAAGAGTCTAGCGGGTATATATGCGTGTACTGACAGAAGTGTTAACTTTCTGGTAACCAAAGCTGGGAAGTGACAAATTTTCATTTAAGCACATACTGCCTTTAAATTTACTCCCCTCCAAATTAATTTTTTCTCATCTCCCCAGTGAAGGATAAAGATGGGCAGGAGAATTAAAATTTAACTAAAGAACTCTTATGACTTTCTGTATGTTAAAGGGTTTTTGGGAGTTTTAATCAATTTATTTGTTGCCTAAATAGAAACTATTGGGGATTATATAGCTGTTTTATGGAACACTTAAGTCAGTGGCTTTAGGATGAAGTGTGAGCTTTTTAGCTTAGAATCCTTCTTAGCATAAAGTGAAACCTTCTTATTTGCACATTTTTTTAATTACAAAAGGAATTCCAGTGTTTTGAGAGACGTCTCAATTTGTGAAATTGAGAATTATTTTGGAATCTTAAAGAAACAAAATGATCATATATAATTGCATGATTTTCAAAATATGGTCCATGGAATTTGAGGGATTATTTGGCATAGCCTAGAGTCATCTTCAAAAGGTGGTATCAGAAGGTGAGGACCAGCATAAAGGATTGGGCTCTAGGGTCCCCAGCCAAACTCCACTGCCCTTCTGCATCATTGTTGTTCAATAAGAAAAGCTCCGTTATTATTATTTATTTATACATATGCTGATATTATGCATAAGATTTTGTCAGACATGAGACTTCTGCTGGAAAGTGAAAACCATGAAACGAAGCCAACAGATTCACTCCACTGATGAGAAAAACAGGTGACAAGAAGGGGAAGTGATTTTCCAAGTTCACATCTTGAATGAATAAAAAAAAAATTATGCTGGATTTCAGATTCTTGTCCTGACTTATAGTTTTATGATTTAGCCTAGATCTCAGAGCTTGAGACTTAGATATTCCTATGCAAAATGATTAATCTAGAAAGAATGCAATAAGAAGAATGTGTTCATTATGTGTAAACATTTAATTTTGTTTAACTAGGAACATGTTTACAATTTGATGATGCCAACTTCATTACAAATGGAATAACGGAGTTGTAAACAGGACAGTATTTTCAGTCAATATCCTTTCTAATCATTATTGCATGAAACTATGAATTGGACATTTGGTATATCCATTTCACTACTTTATGAAGTTCACATGTAGAGTTATAAGGGACTTAAAATACATTTAGGGAAATAGTCTTCCCAGAGTGATGTCAAAACTTTATGAGCTAAGAAAGTCAGTGAGTTTGCTACAACTGTCATCATGCAATATCTGATGATATCTTAATTTTATTTTTAATTTGTCAAAGGGAATTATACATTCATGTGTCTTGATGCTCTGAGAAATTTTCTAAATATACAGTTTGGGAATCTAAACCTAGATGCTCTTCAAAGGAACACAGGGATATGTAAAAAAATTTAGATTTAATTCCATACATCTTTGGCACTTTTTCCTCTTTCCTACTGTGCTTAAACAAAATAATAATCTCTATTTCCCACTCTAAACAAAGAGTATAAAGGTATATTTATGTTGGACCATCAAGTTAGGAGCAAACCATATATACACATATAAATTTCAAAGTGTAAGTGTCTTGAAATAACCCAGAGTCTAAATCCCAGAGGCAATTAAGCAAAATTCCTTGATATTTTACTGTTTTCCAATCTTTGATGTTAATTATGAGATTAGACTAATGAATCAGATTAGGACTATTAAGAAGCTAGTCTCTTTTTAAAGTTTAAATTTAAATTCCACTTAGGTATACAGTGTAATATTAGTTTCAGGTGTGCAATTTAGTGATTCAATACTTACAACACTCAGCCATCATCACAAGTGGCACTCCTTAATCCTAATCACCTATGTAATCCATCACCACACCCTCCCCCCAACATTCCTTCTGGTAACTATTAGTTTGTTCTCTATAGTTAAGAGTGTGCTTCTTGGTTTGCCTTTATCTCTCTTTTCCCTGTGCTTGTTTGTTTCTTAAATTTCACATATGAATGAAATCACATAGTATTTCTCTTTTTCCTACTGAGTTGCTTCACTTAGTATAATACTCTTTAGCTCCATCCACGTCATTGCAAATGGCAAGATTTTATTCTTTTATATGGCTAATATTCTATTATGTGTGTGTGTGTCACATCTTCCTTATTCACTCATCTTCCTCATTCATCCATTCATTCATCATTCATTCATTCATTCATTCATAAGACATTTGGGCTCTTTCCATAATTTGGCTATTATAGATAATGCTGCTATAAACATAAGGAAGTATGTATCCCTCTGAATTAGTATTTTTGTATTCTTTGGGTAAATACTTAGTAGTACAACTGCTGGATCATAGAGTAGTTCTATTTTTAACTTCCTGAGAAACTTTCATACTCTTTTCCAAAGTAGTTGCACAGTTTGCACTCCCAACAGCAGTGCAAGAGGGTTCTCCCTTTCCCCACATCCTTGTAGTATGGTTAGAGAGAACATACCTCAACATAATAAAGGCCATATATTAAATACCCAGAGTTAATGTCATCCTCAGTGTGGAAAAACTGAGAGGTATTGCTCTATGGTCAGGAAAAAGACAGTGATGCCCAATCTTACCACTGTTATTTAACATAGTACTAGAAGTCTTAACCACAGCAATCAGACATCAAAAAGAAGCAAAAGGGGAGCACCTGGGTGGCTCAGTTGGTTAAGCGCCTGACTTTGGCTCAGGTCATGATCTCACAGCTTGTGAGTTCGAGCCCCGTGTCCGACTCTGTGCTGACAGCTCAGAGCCTGGAGTCTGCTTCAGATTCTATGTCTCCCTCTTCCCTGTGCCCCTCCCCTGCTTGCACTCTGTCTCTCTCTCTCTCTCTCACTCAAAAATAAATAAACTTAAAAAATTTTTTTAATTAAAAAAAATAAAAGGCATCCAAATCAGCAAGGACAAAGTGAAATTTTCCCTATTTGCAAATGACATGATACTCTATATAAAAAATGCAAAAAACTCCACCAAAAAACTGCTAGAAGTGATACACAAATTCAACAGTTGTAGGATACAAAATCAACATACAAAAATCTATTGCATTTCTATATACCAATAATGAAGCAGCAGAAAGAGAAATTAAGGAACCAATCCCATTTACAATTGCACCAAAAACAGTAAGATACCCAGGAATCAACCTAGCCCAAGAGGTGAAAGACCTGTGCTCTGAAAAATATAAAACATTGATGAAAGAAACTGAAGATGACACAAATAATGGAAAGACATTTGATGCTCATGGATTGGGAGAACAAACTGTTAAAATGTCTCTACTACCCAAAGGAATCTACACATTTAACGCAAGCCCTGTCAAAATACCACCAGCATTTTTCACACAGCTAGAACCAACCTCAAGTTTATATGTAATTACAAAAGGATACCAAATAGCCAGAGCAATCTAGAAAAAGCAAAGCAAAGCTAGAGGTGTCAAAATTCCAGGCTTCAAGCTGTATTATAAAGCTGTAGCAATCAAAACAGTATGGTGCCAGCGCGCACACACACACACACACACACACACACACACACACACAAACATAGATCAATGAAACAAAAAAGAAAATACAGTTATGAAACCCCAACTATATGGTCAGTTGATCTTAAACAAAGCAGGAAAGAATATCCAATGGGAAAAAAACTATCTTCAACAAACAGCATCAGGAAAACTGGACAGCAACATCGAAAGAATGAAACTGGACCACATTCTTACACCATACACAAAAATAAATTCAAAATGGATGAAAGACCTGAATGTGAAACCTGAAACCATACAAATACTAGAGGAGAACACAGGCAGTTACTTCTTTATCATTGGCCATAGCAACTTCTTTCTAGATGTGCCTTCTGAGGCAAGGGAAACAAAAGCAAAAATAAACTATTGGGTCTACATGAAGACAAAAAGCTTATGCAGAGTGAAGGAAACAATCAACAAAACTAACATGCAACCTATGGAATGGAAGAAGATATTTGCAAATGGTATATCTAATAAACAGTATGCAAAATCTATAAAAAAGTTATCAAATTCAACACCCCCAAAAATAATCCAACGAAAAACTGGCAGAAGACATGAACGGACATTTTCTTAAAGAAGACATCCAGATGGCCAACAGACATGAGAAGATGCTCAACATCACTGATCATCAGGGAAATACAAACCACAACTACAGTGCAGTATCACCTCATATTTGTCAGAATAGCTAAAGTCAACAATACAAGAAGTGAGGCCTTTATCCTCAAAGTACAAACAAAAACAAAAAATTCATAGCAAAGTTATAAATTTAGAACTTATTTGGACTTTTAATATACGTTTAGGTACTATTAATGGGTGCATTTTAATTGATAAAAACTAATATTTTATTACAGAAATCTTAGTATACAAAGTGTGAAATGATTTCAAGTCTGCTAGTTATTGCTGAGTAAGGAAATACACCTACCAAAACCAAAACCTCCAAAGTTATGAAGCAGAACTATGTAACAGTAGATAATTATTAAGTTTTAAAAATACCCTAGAAAAGAAATGACAAAGATATTAAACTTACAAGCCAAGTTATAGCTACAACTCCAGGCTTACATCTAACTTTATTCAAAAATAAAAGTGTATGATGGTTATTTTGAAAATGACTCATGGTTTACTAATACTGTATTACAGAGAGTTCCCTTTTGACATATTCTCAGAATATGTGTTTCTCACATTATGTTTAACACAATTTCAATCAATTGATTGAATAAATGTTTGCCTATTGCATTAGACTGACTCTATGACCCCTACAGTAGAGAATTTGCCGGTCTTCTGCAACATTTGGTTTGATTACGTTTTAATTTTCAGGTCTGGCTTTTGTATGAATTTCAACTGTTTTGCTCAGAAAAGAGAGAATTAAGTTTTCAGACCATAATATTCAAAGCATTTACATGACTGATGTCAGTGCCAGGAGAAGGAAAGAAATCGAGTTCAAGAAAATTTCTATACTATTTCATATACAGTAAAAATGAGCAGGCAATTCTAAAGTTTAGATAACTACTAAAGGCATACATTCTAAATACAATACAACTGAATTTCTTTCCAAAATCTATTACCATAGATTCTATTAACCAGCTATTCACAGACAACACTCTTGGGTGTATTTTATTCCAAGTATATTTACATTGAGAACCAGGAGATAGGGTATCCCCAGAAAATTCCATGGAGATCTACAAAAATACTCACTAGGTAAGGTAAAATAAAATGCATGAAGGCACCAGTGAAAGTAGAGGTGGCAATTTTACCACAGTTGAACCTGAAAAAGCTCATTTGCTTTGCAGACTTTGACTGCTCTTATCTTTTCACTGCACCTTGGGTATTGCATGTGTGTCCAATTAATAGACCTCTTCAAAAAAACCCACATCTTTACCACTGTACACCCGACGAAGGACTGTCTACTTCTGTCTTCCAGTCTTAAAATAATCACACACTGAACAGAAAGGAGACCACATCTAAAACTGTTCTTGACAGCTAAGAATTGTGAACCCAATTAGCTACCATGTTGCAAGAAAAACAAATGTTTGAAAGTGCAATTGGGAAGCACAATATGCAAACTCTATCAAGCAAAATATGAAGTCCTCTCCCAAGTACAATATGAGAATGTGATATTTACCTCCTATGTGTCTGCATAAATGTTAAACTGGACCCTTATAGCTCATATTACCAGGAATGGGAAGTAGCAGTGTTGGAAAGGTGGTGTGTGTGTGTGTGTGTGTATGTGTGTGTGTGTGTAGGGATGTTCACTTTTTAACAAGAACAGAAATATTTCCTTATTTCATTTATTGTTCTTGTTCATGATTACATAGGGGGAACTTGGAATCTAACGGAAAAAAAACAAAGGATAACCAGCTTTCTGCTTAAGGTTTTGGATAATATCTCTTTATGAATGGAAATGTATTCCTACATACAGATTTGTAGGATTGTGCTCGTTCAGTATCATGCAATACTTTTCTAGGATTTAGGTCGATGAATATACATAGAATACTTAGCTTGACAGATTTTATGTAAATTGAGAAATGTCACTAAAAAGAAGTTAAAGCAACTATTTACACACCCCAAATATTTATGTAATCGACAGACTCAAAATACAAATATATTTATTTGTAACTGTTGCAGAATTACATTTCCCAAAAACAAATTTCAAGGAGTGCTACTTGGCTTAGTTTTCCATACAGTGGTTCTTCAAATATAATTGTTAATTAACTTCCCAAAATTGTTCATAAAATAATTAATTTATTTTTATTCCTGCTAAACAGGATTTTATAACATGTTTATTCTCTTTGTGTCATTCAAAAGTCTCTATTTTAGTCCACAAAAGATGGCCTTCTAAATTTAAAATTAGTATTTGGCCCACCATATTCAATATTGACTACTTCCAAGACTATTTATTGTATGTCAAGGGCATGAGAACAATAAAAGTTTGAGTCTATAAAAGGATACATTATTGACAGGTGGCCAGCAACTGTTCCAAAGAGCCTTATAAAAGATAAACACTATAAAAGAAGCATGAGAAAATTATGCAAACTACTTTCTGCCCTTGTTTGCCATAAAACTCTCAACTGAGCTAGTTTCTTGTTTGACTAAATGTGTTTGCATCCTTCAAATGAGAGAGTGCATTTTCCCTCCTGGATTTGGTTATGGAACAGCATGTCCTAGTTTGCCAAGATCAAGAAGTGTACAAGCAGCTTAGTAACATACTGAATTCTATGTCATAAATGCTGTGCAATATCCTATTTTCAAATCCACAATTCACAGAATTTTTAAAAATTCTATTTGTTTTTACTCAAGCAAATCAGCATATGAAAAGTAAGAAATCAAGGCTAACAGGAAGAAAAATTCCTCACAAATCCCATGAACTAAAGGCAACTAGTCATATATTTGCTGCCATCCTATTAGGAATTAAAATATATTTAAATAAATTTGGGATCTTGCTATAAGTTGTTTTATATTCTGCATTTTTATTTAACAGTATGTTATAAAAAGAATTCCATTTTAATAGATGTGAGGGAGGCCTCAGATACACACACACACACACACACACACACACACACACACACAGACTGGACCACTGGAGAGTTAATCCTGTTTGCTCTTCATAGTTGTACAATTAGATCTACACATGGTTGCATACTATGTTGTATCAATTTGCCATGATTTATCTAACATAGTCTATTTGTAGATATTTAGATCTTTTCCCCAAGTGTTTTCCCCAACATTATAGAGAATGCTACAACGAACATCTATTGTACACAGGTCAGGTAATTCAGTCAAAGTTTTGCAAATTTTCAAATCTTTGGTACCTCTAGTATGGCAGAAGAGCTCACCAAAATGTCCCAGGTTTCCCTTCCACCAGCAATTACTGAGTATATTTTCTCCCTGATATCTACAGATTGTGATTTCTCCAGATTTGGACTTCCACTGGGGGAATCTTATGTACCCCTTTCCTTGCAGGTTCCATCCTTTGACTATTTTAACTATAAAGACAGTGTTTATTCCTTTAAATCCAATCCTTTGAGTCCTGTGGCCTCCAGAAAGCCCTCAACCTTTTGGAGAATTGATGTTATCCTTTCCCTTTCTCAGCACTGAAACATAATTTTGCTTATTTTGAACTCATTTGATCACTTCAAAAGATTTCGCTGTGGGTAGAAGCAAACACCTTGACTTAAATGGTCTTGAAATTGTTTCACAAATTGTTTTCAAATGCCTGGCCTACTGTGCCATTGGTTATCATACCACTTGATTTAATTATGAACATGTTGTCTGTCTAGGAGACCCCTCCATACATATTTATGAGCACAAAACAGATAAAATTTTGATTAACTTACTGACCTAAAGTAGATGAAAATTCTTTAAAAAGTAAAACAAAAGGAGAGCTCATAGCTTCTTTGACTTGAGTTTTAATTTCATTTTCATTTTAATTTAAAATGTAACTCTCAAATGACAAATCAGTTTGGTGAATGAGGAGAGATCACTGTAAGTCAAGATGAGCTTTCATCTTCAATAAGTAATTAAAATTTAATAAAAAAATATATAAGAATATAAAATTAAATGTACAAAATTAGAACAAGCTCTTTAAATCTGATGAGACAATGAAGAATCAGTGATAGGAGAGATGATTTTATAGTTGTCAAATATATTATGTCCCTATCATGTTTTTTGTCTCATAAGAAAGTTACTTAGCCTCTCTAGATCTTGGTTTCCCCCATTTGTAAAATACAGTATAAATCGTATCATTAAGTTCCATCGTCTTGTAATGCTATGAGAAACAAAGACTGAGTTATCAACATTATGAGAAATATTGGAGCACCTGGCTTAGTGGGTTAAGCAACCAACCTGGGCTCAGATCATAATCTTACAGCTGTTGAGTTCAAGCCTTGCATCAGGTGTGTGCTGACAGTGTGAAGCCTGGAGCTTGCTTCAGATTCTCTCTCTCTCTCTCTCTCTCTCTCTCTCTCTCTCTCGGCCCCTCCCCCATTCACACTCTGTCTCTCTCTCTCTCAAAAATGAGTATGTTAAAATTAAAAAAAAATTATTATGAGAAATATTTATAATAAAGTTGTTTTTTTTCCTCATGCAAAAAAGACTTTCATTTTTACGTGACTTAGTATTTTAAAGTCTGTATGCATCAGTGATGATTTCTTTAGGCTAGATTCCAATAAAGTGAATAACTGGGTGAAAGGGTACTGAGAATTTTAAAGTTCTTAAATACACATTGCTTAACTGAGTTTTCTGAGAAACTTGTGGAAATATAATCATGACACCCTTATCAGCATTGTTACTATAAATATTTTTGTTACTTTAATAAATACAAATCCATTAAAAAATTTTTTTAATGTTTATTTTTGAGAGAGGGGGAGAGAGACAGAACTCAAGGAGGGGAGAGACAGAGACAGAAACACAGAGTCCGAAGGAGGCTTCAGGGTCTGAGCTGTCAGCACAGAACCGATACAGGGCTCAAACCCACAAACCATGAGATCATGACCTGAGCTGAAGACGGAAGCTTAACTGACTGAACCACCTAGGTGTCCCCCAGTTCACTATTGTTTTAATTGAATTCTTATTAGATATGACCTTGAACATAATTATTTCCTCTTCTGTGATTTGTTCAATTAGTTTATTTTCCAGTGATATCATGGCTCTTTATCTTAATACAGTTTGTTGGTGCTATTAACATTCTCTATGCCCTTTAAAAATGTAGTATGTTCTCTTTCCTACTTTTTTGGTTACGATGATTTTTATGTTTTCAATATGCAAGCTTTTCACTAACACAACCTTATGCTTCTTCCATTGCTTTTCGTCTGAAAAATATCTTCAAGTACAAAGATATAAATAGACATTACTCGTTAAATTATACAAAACTTCCATTCTCTTTATAGATTCATTTAAAACATCTATATTAAACCCATCAGGATTTTATTTTGAGTATGTTTAAAGGCAAACTTTGAACATTTTATTTTCTCCATAGTTAGGTAATTTTACCAAGAATACACAAAACTATTATTTTAAGGTACTCACTAGCATCAAAACATGGAAATGAGAACGGCTTAAATACTTCATCCCTAGATTTTATTTCCGTATTTCATTTTATTGCCATACTTTGTTATTACTATATTTTATTTATTTGTACAGTATACAGTATACTTCCACATCTATAATCTCATTTGATTTTTATATCATGTGAGACAAGAATAGATTATTATATTACAGAGTAGGTTTAATCTTTTAAGACTAGAGAAAAATATAAAGCCATAAATGGCCCAAATATTTCTATTGTTTCATAGGATGCAGTTAAACATCCAACAAAAGAAAAGTTATATTAGCTATATGTGACGAATCCAGATGGAGAATTCATGTTGCCATAATGAAGAGTCCTTAACTTTTGAATAATGTCCCATTCAAGTACTGGGATGCCCAAACTAATTTCTTATGGAAAAGTATTCTTCAAGATAATAAACTACAAAGTCAGGGTTTCCCTTCCAAGCTTATAAAATTTGTTAGACCTTCAACTACAACACAACAAAATGGCGCACTAACAGCATTAATGTACATCAACATTAAAAACACCTACTTGAGCAGTTGCACTGCCATTCTACAAAACAATATTTAACTACACTCCCCTATTTCCCCCAAATAACAAAAAACAAACTTGATGTTTGTATGAGATTCCATTACACATGTAATTGGCAACAAAATATATATAAAATACAAATAGAAATTGTTGATCATAAAAATATGTAAACTCCATAGACTTGAAGATATGCCAATTCATTAATTTAATCTTTCCTACCTTGCTCTAGAGAATGGCTTTAAGGTAGCAACATCAAATTTACTCTGAGTATATGCTGTCATTGGTTCTGTCTTATCATTGACACTAAAGCATGGCAATGAACATTATAGAATGATTCCTTCAAAAATGTGAAACACGTAAAAATTTCTAAGCATATCTTAAATGTTTGGTTACAATGGTCTCAAAGTCAGATACCTTTGAAGAATGTACATATTCAACAGTCTGAGCTCAATGGCTCTAAAGGAACTAAGTCAATAGGGTTTTTGGAGATATGGGATCCTATCATTTATAATTCTTACTTCATCCCAGAGAACTCTGAAATAAATAGTAAGTGAGGTCTTCATATAGCCAATCAAATTAAAAGCTTGCTGTCTTGTCTTGGATTATCCCAAAAGTAGAACTTGAGAGCAAAGCTTGTATGAAAGTAGTTTATTTCAGAAGTGATTCCACAGAGATCCCCATATAAAAGAGTTAGATGAAAAGGAAGCCTACGCAAAGTGTTTACATAATTTATTTGATATTCTGGACCCATATGGGCCTGATCCTTATCTCCCAAATATTCCATTTCCATTGCACACTGGATTTTTATTATGTGTAGTCAACCATTTTATTTGATGAGTTTCATAACAGCCAGCCCAGGATATAAAACTTCAGTCAGGGTCAGCTGGTGTCCAACGTGCAATATCTATTAGGACACAACAGCAAGCCAGGATCTGGATGTGGGTGTTATATACTATTTTTTTTCTCCTAAAGGTAAATCTCTGTAGAAAGCATGGTTTTGCTCCCAAAACATAGTTGTTTGTGCTGCAATTCTCCAATTAAAGGTAGCCGGAGATTCCAAATAGTCATTTTATCTCTCAGAAATGTCTAATAACATCAGATCTTCTGGGCCATTATGACCTGGCTAGCTTAGCAGCTTGCACCATAGCCTGGATCTGTCATCCAGAGGTCTCTACTGCAGGATCCATTCAAATCTGGCAGTCTTCCTACCAATAAATAGACAGTGGCAATATCCCCAAGTATCATACATGCTCCTTTCAGAATACAAAAAGGCTGTGGTGTAGCCAGCCTCCAAAATAGCCCCCAATGATCCCTGCTTTTGGTATTCATGCCTTTCTATATAGTTCGCTCAAAACCTGAATACAGTTGACTTGTGGAACCACTAAGATGTAACAGGAACACTGGTATGTGGTATAAAAGTCTAGGTCAAAAAAGCTACTAGGGCTCCTGACTTGGCTTCTTTTGGTTAATTCTGGGAGAGGCAGCTATAATAGCGTGAGGATACTTGAAGAGCCTTTCATAAAAGAAAGTGAGATCTCCTGCCAACACCCATGGGCCTGACCCATGAACTCTCTGGAAGCAGATCCATCAGCACCAGGAAAGCCCTCAGATGACTGCAGGCCTGGCCAATGTCTCGACCACAGCCTCCTAAGATACCTTGAGAAAGACCTACCCAGCTAAGCCACTTCCAAATTTCTAACACACAACAAATGTGAGATAATAAATATTGATTGGTTATAATCTGAATTTTCAGGCAATGTGCTATGTACAGTGGTTACCTAACTCAGACTATGGAACCTGGAATAGGTATACTGCCACACCAAAAATCTAAAATATGGGAGTGGCATGCTGGAACTGTGCAGGGCAGAAGCTGGAAGGATGAAGAGGAAAGTGTTAGTAAAAGCCAAAGGTACACTGAAAAGGCTGTAAGAAGGCAGCTTATGGTGAATGCCAGCAAGGACTTCAAAAGAAGTGAGGAGAGTATTACTGGAAACTTATCATGGCAGAAAGACCAGCAAAATTGTCACCTACAGTAATGTATAAAGCAGCAAGTATTTCTAATGGACTGGGTGATCTAAGATTTCCAGTCAGTGTATTGAGGATACCATCTGTTTTTTCTGATTAGGGAAGCTCTAATACTTGGGGCATGTCATGAATGCAGTGGACCAGTGTGCTATTCTGAGGAATGTCAAGACATTCATGGTCCCTGCCAACTATATTTTGACAAAAGGCAGAAGTGTTAATTTGGCTCAGGAGTGACAGAGTGAATGCATCTGCTCTACATTCTCAAGTAAAAACAAACAGCTTTTAGTTCTTTTCACTAAAGGAATTTGAGAAAAAAAAAAAAACGCCCTTGCTAGATCAGTATCTCCATACGAAATGCCAAAAACTGTGCTGATTTGTTCTAGTTTAGATACCACATCCCTCATAGCAGCTGCAATCGGGCCTAACACTTGGCTAAGTGTACAGGAGCTTGCTGTCATCTTTCATGATTTATCCAGTTTAGTTTTACTTTTTTTCATGGGCCATACAGGTCACTTGGACAGGTATATAATGTGAAACCACCTCTCCCACATCTTTAAAAAAATTTTTTTAATGTTTTATTTATTTCTGAGAGAGAGACAGAGTATGAGCAAGGGAGGGACAGAAAGAGAGAGGTGGAGGCACAGAATCAGAAGCAGGCTCCAAGCTCTGAGCTGTCAGCACAGAGCCCGACGCAGGGCTTGAACTCGTGAACTGCGAGATCATGACCTGCACCGAAGTCAGACACTTAACCGACTGAACCACCCAGGCACCCCCATCCTGCATCTTTTAAATGTTGGACGTGGCACTAATTTCTGGAATTCCTCCCAGGACATTTTGTGAGAGCTTAATAGAAAAAGCTTCCGTAGCTATCTACATTTCACCTCACGCCATCAAAAAGAGTCTTAGCAGTCAGTAGTAAGCTACTCCATGCCAACCTAGCAGATGAGAAAGCAAAAGATTTATCCACTTGTCCCTATTCCCCATCAGTCATGAATGCCCCCAGGATCATTAACATTAACTTCCTCACAACTTCAAGGTGTGCACGAATGAAAGCTGGGTGGGTTTCTGCAGGCATCTTGCACTACAATGTCAGAGAGGCTCTGGGAAAGTAGGCTGCTCAGAAAGTAGTAAGTTTGCACCTGTGTCAATCTGGTTAAACCTGTGTAAAACTGGAAGTCACAAAAGTGACTTGGAGATGGAGCCCAGAGGATTTGAAATGGCACACAATGGCATCCGATGCATAGCAAATGGTGAAGGGTTTCCTTTTGTTTTCCTTCTAAAAAGGCCAGACCAAAGGCATCTATTTTTCTATGAACAATATGCCTTCAGGACAAAATTGCTAAAGGCTGACAATGTCTGAATTTTTATCGTATTTATTCATTCAACAGGTAGCTAGTACGGGTGTACAATGGGATATATGATGAGGGAGGCAAGCGAGATAGGTATGTATTACAATAAGAAAGCACTACAAAAGGTGGAAACAACTCAAATATCCATCAATGGATAGATGAGTAAACAAAATGCTGTAAATTCATATTATGACTCAGCCTTAAAAGGAAATGAAATTCTGACACACAGTGCAACGTGGATGAGCTCTGAAAACTTATGCTAAGTAAAATATGCCAGACACAAAAGGACAAATACCGTATGATCCACTATACAAGGTACTTAGAATGGCCAGTTTAACAGAAACAAAAGGTAGAAAGTTACTAGGGGCTGAGGGGGGTTGGGAAGGAGGAATTACTGTTTAAAGGTAGAAACTTTCAGTTTGGGATGACAAAAAAGTTCTGGAGATGGATAATGGAATGGTTGTGCAATAATGTGAATGTACTTCATGCCACAGAATTGTTCATCTGAAAGTGGTAACATGACAAATTTTATGTTATGTGTATTTCACAATAAAAAAGACATATAGGACATCTGGGTGGCTCAGTCAGTTAAGTGTCCCACTTTGGCTCAGGTCATGATTTCACAGTCTGTGAGTTCGAGCCCCATGTTGGGCTCTGTGCTGACAGCTCACAGCCTGGAGCCTTTTTCGGATTCTAGGTCTCCCACTCTCTTTCTGCCCCTCCTCATTCATTCTCATTCTCTCTCTCTCTCTCTCTCTCTCTCTCTCTCTCTCTCTCTCTCAGAAATAAAATAAAAAAACATCTAAAAAAAAAGACACATACCATGCCAACAAATTCTAGCCAACATTTTTTTATATTCACATCTACAACCCTCTGAAACTTAGAAAATCTTTCTGGATAGAACAACATGGTGCTAAGGTTCTAAGAAGTTACTGCCAAGTTCAAAGCCTTGGGGAATTCTTAAATTCCTTAGACTTAGAAGCAATCTGAGATCTTCAGGCAAAAATGGAAGGGTCAGTTATAGATGTGATAGACTTTTCCTTGTTTTATTAACAATTTTATTAAACACTGAAAAAAGAAAAAGTGGCTCAGAGATGCCTATCAGTATCATCTTCGGTCTAGTACCTCCCATATTAAATAGGTAGTTATCATTAGAAATGACATATTCTAAGTTTTTTTCTTCTGATGATGTTATATTGTTAACTGCATATCTCAACTGGAATATAGTTTTAGCCAATAATGTGAAATTGTGGATATAGTCTACCAAAAATGGAAAATAAAAATGAAATGGAAGTAATAAACTTTTGGTGTCTTTGTGGTTTTCTTTACATGTCTAGAGACATTTTATTCTTTGATTCTTTAGGACGTTTTTACCCATATTCTAGTTAACAAATTATATCTACTTATATATATCGATCTATATATATGTATATATGGTTAACAAATATATATGTACCTGTCACTTTTTATTTTTTATAAAGCTTGTTTTACATGTTATTTATTACATTTTAGTATCTCCTTGCATATAGCAAGCCATTCTTGATACTGGAGTGGAGTGGTTTCATTACAATTTCTAAGGACAACAAATTCCTTTTATCTTTATACTGTTTTTTAATCTTCAGACTTAAAAAGACTACTGTTACAGACTTAGGAAACTGAGAAGTAGGACTTCTTTATAAGACACTGTAAGCCTTCCTTCATGGTTATCTTAAATCAATAGCCATATGCATGGCTGTGTATTTTTACAGTCTCCATATAACTTCTATCCCACTAAATGATGTAATTACAAAGAGTCAGAAAATTAAGCTATTCAAGTACTTCAAATGTTAAATTTCCAACACACTAATTGGTATGCATATGAATGGAAATGTGAAGTATATATAAATATTCTTTTTAAATACAAATGGTTTTTGCTACCAAATTACTTCATCTGAAAATGAACACTTCATCTGAAGCCAAGTTAATCTTTCCAAAAAAGTGTGTCCTAGGATCTTGCGTGTATGCCTTAGGGTAGTCATTAGCAATATTAGTGAATTAGAAATATGTATTAAACCTTAGATTGTTATTTCCGTAAGGGGTAAACATTAGCTGAATTTTGTAAAGTTAAGCATAAACTCAAAATTATAAGATGCTAGGAAAAATAATCAGTAGGTAATCAATCAGTTGAAAATACAAATGTAAACTGCTTCAATTCCCCAAAAGGTGAATTGAGGAATATAATTTTTCACTAGGATCTTCCTAATATTGATAATAAAACATAATCCATAAACATGCCTAACTTTCCTAAGACACAGATTATTTGATCTGCATTTTTCACATAGTAATTTATTGTGGGAAATACGGCATATGTAAGAAAGCCTTAAGTTGTTATAAAATGCAAAGCCCTGGGGCGCCTGGGTGGCGCAGTCGGTTAAGCGTCCGACTTCAGCCAGGTCACGATCTCGCGGTCCGTGAGTTCGAGCCCCGCGTCGGGCTCTGGGCTGATGGCTCGGAGCCTGGAGCCTGTTTCCGATTCTGTGTCTCCCTCTCTCTCTCTGCCCCTCCCCCGTTCATGCTCTGTCTCTCTCTGTCCCAAAAATAAATAAAAAGCATTGAAAAAAAAAAATTTAAAAAAATGCAAAGCCCTAAGTGTATTTGGTCAATGTGGAGCATTTCTAACTGCTGAAAAGACGTGTCCTCTAGTGATAAAATCAGGTCGTCAGTTTTATCTTCAAAGAAATGTCACCAATACAGCAGTGTTGAAGATGCATATGATTTTGTTAAATGCTTTTTAATAACTGTGGATACTACATCTTTAGGAAAAATTTCTAGTTTGAAACACTAAGGTCTTATTCAAAATTAGAGAGTCAGAAATGAACATCTATTTTCCTATTTGTGTGCCTTTGCACATTTGTTCTGTGTTTGGGTATAAATTTCTCTTTGGATACTAATTTACCCTGGCTGACAAATTTCACAAGTATTAAACAGCCATAATTTAAAAATCATATTATATTAATACCAGTTTATGAGGCCAATCCATACTACAAGACACATCATTAGTCTTTTTGAAGACACATGTTGATGTAATATTTCTTTTGCCTGATTAAAAATCACAGTGAGGATGCATTTTAAAAACATAATATACATCAGTTGAAATTAACTCAGGGCATTAATGCACATGGCTTCACTGAGGAACTGGTTCCAAGAGTGTGAAAGAGAATCAACTAAGGCAGATGGTTAGATGAGGAATAGGGAAGCTGATAATTGCATATTCATGGAAACTGTAAAATTTAAAACCAAAGGACAACCTAGCGATAAAGAGTATAACATTTTATAGCCAAGATCCTAAGTCCATTAAAAGTTAAACGTAGGCTATACAGTGATTAACCAAGCCAGCATTAGGAACCCAGGTGTCCTAACTTGCAGCTCAGTCGACTCTCTGACATTCTACCTCAGGACACTGATTCACATGAACAGCTCATAGGGTGGAACTGTGTATCTCGAAGTCTAGTTAGTAAGTTATCAAAGCGATCTTTGGCTTTGTAAGTAATTAGGAAATCATAAGCAAAAATTGTTATTATCTTGGCATCTGTGATGTGTAAGGATCCACAGAGATTGTGTAATGCAGTCTTTCTTCACCTTATGCTCTTTCAGCCTCAGAGGAAACACTTCTAGTCAGAAGAGCTCACCATTTAGCAAAGTTGCCCATTCTGGTGATGGACAGCGTTAGTTGAATTTTCTTCCCTCTATTCCTAGAAAATTTTCCTCCTTAAGAATTCTAGTCTAACTTCTTCCTGACAGCTTTTCAAATGTTTTAAAATTCCATACTAAGTAATAACATTTTTCTTTCGTATTCCTAGTAAGACTTCTGTCTGATCACTACACTTGTTGCTTCTCTGTGCTACTTGTCAGATGATACAATATCATAGAACAATCTGGGAACTCATCAAGAAAAGAAAAGAGCAGACAAATAATAAATGAAATACCTGACCACATATCTGTTATTCTTACTGAGATTTAAAACAAGAGCAAATAACCTCATATCCATTTCAACATGATGCGTCTCGCACTAAGGCTTTTTACATACTGTCAACTCCTCTCACACACATTCTGTCAAGGTTCAGACTTTCCTGATTTACGCTGTGCTACGTAGTACATTTACTCACTAGGGCCACTCTTTTGGTAATGGCTTGACCAACTCAGTCCCATATGGACAAGGGCACAGACTGAAAATCCTACGCCCAAATACCTATTTCTTCAATGAATCCTATCCAGAGGCAGACTGGAGGAACTATATGTAACTCTCACCTCTGAGCTCGTCCAGATTCCTTACTCAGGAACCTTCACTGACTCAGGTTTTTGAGGGGCCATGCACTCAGACATCACGCCCAAACCTTTTTCTCTCAGAAGGCTGTAGTTCCACTGCATGGTCCAGAATTGATAGTTTTTAGTTTACATTTGAAGATAAATGTTCTTAGTACATATTTGTATGCTTTGACATAATGTGTATACAACGCTATGAAGGGATAACAGTGAATGCACAGCAAACGCTTTTTACATCTATATGCATCAATTTAGTATTCTTTTGGTAGACAGAAATGAGAATTATTTAAATCAAAATTACTCTCATAAATTTTGAAGCAATTCCAGTGCTAAAAATGTTCTGAGCATTTTATACTGAATGCTCATTATGTGCCAGAGTACAAAGGTCATAGGGGCTCACAGTTCACAGATGGTCTCCATGCTAAATAGGACATACCAGAGGGACAGAGAAAACTTGCATTTGGATTACCTAGACTGTGTTCCCTACTAGAATTTAATTTTTATTTTTAAAATTGTGTTTTATTGTGGTAAAAAACACCAAAAGTGAGATAAATTTCTTAACAAATTTTAAGTGTATAATACATTATTTTTTTTTTTACCATAGGTACAAAGTTGTACAATAATCCCTAGAACTTATTCATGTTGCCTAACTGAAACTTTATGCCCGGTGACTCATAGCTCCCTATTTTCCCCTTCCTCCAACCCCTGGCAACCACCATTCAACTCTCTGCCTCCATGACTTTGACTATTTTAGATATCTCCATTCTATACCACATTTTCTTTATCCATTCTTCTGTTGATGCACATTAGGCTTTTTCCACATCTTGGCTGTTGTGCTGCCACTTCTCCAAAGAAGACATACAGATGGTCAACAGGTATATGAAAAAATGTCCAATGTCACTATTCATCAGGCAAATGCAAATGAAAACCACAATGAGATATCACCTCACACTCGAGAGGAAGGCTAATGTCAAAAAAAAAAAAAAGACAATACATGTGGTGAGGATGTGGAAAAAACAGAACCCATACACATGTTGGTGGGAATCCAAAACGTCAGGTACTATGGAAAACAGTAAAGAGGTTCCTCAAAAAACTTAAAAGAAAATTACCACATGATCCAGCACTCCCACTTCTGGGTATTTATTCAAAAAATGTGATATCACGACCTCAAAGGCATATCAGCAGAGAACATTTTTAATGTCATATATTTTTGTATATTTTAATGATATATTTTATATATATAATATATATAATATATATATATTTAATGTTATATATTTTTGTATATTTTAATGATAATATTTCTGATTTATTGACTTTGGCGCCAGGCATTAGTGTAGATCACCTGTTTTTTTAAAATGAGTGTGTCAATCTGTGTAATTATCTAATACCCATGACCCCATTCATGTCAGTATCTGGTTAATTAAAGAATTCCATCAAACTTATTTTAATAAATATTATGAGTGCCTACAATTTTAAGTACATAGATGTCTGTGACAACCTAGAGAATCAGTTAGAATTATATCTCTCTTCATTCACACATGAACTTCTCAAGTTGAAAAATACCTGAAATTAGAGGTAAGTAGAATTTTCTTCTGTATTACTGAAAAACTGTAATTGCAACATCCAAGAAGTTTTTAATGTAGACAAAGGATGAGCACTATTATCTTCATTTTAAAATGACAGAAAAAATATAATTAACTACCGATTATTCACAATAAATTCTGAGGTAAATTCTGTGTAACCCAATTGTGGAAACTGCCATGTGGTAAATTTCATACTGCATTCTGTCAGCATGATTTCGAAGAGTAGGGATGAGAAGACTTACACTTGAGCAATGCAGCCTTAATAATATGCTTTAAATCACAGCTCCTTGCCATATATCACAAGCTGACATGTAATAATTACAAGCAGCAGAGTTAGCCTTGTGAATTCCAGTCAGAGGAGGAACAATAGGTGCAATGAGAGCCCAGAGAAGGAAGACATTACAGTCTTAGTGGGGGACTCACAGCTTGATGGAAACAATTGAATTTGAGTTGGATGGCTACAAATGGAAATGCAAAGAGATTTATGGTTGGACAAATACAAGTGTGGGTGTAGAGAATCTGAGGAACAGGGAACAGCATGAACAAAAACAGGAAATGCAGAATGAATGTATGAATAGGCACAAGTAGCATATATATGAAAAAGAAAAAGGGCTTGGAGATAGGTTAGGAAAGGCCATGGAAACTGTAGGGGAATCCTAGCTTACTATATGTTATAATACCTTACTATACACAAAGCCTTTCAATAATGGGCTTTAATCGTGCTCAGTAATTTTCTTCTCGTGTTATGCAGGTTTAAGAGGATACCTTGCATCTATCCTGCATATTTTGACGTACTGTTAACCTGCATTCTACACTGTTCACCAAATATTTTGTGTATGCAAACCTATTTCTTGAATAAGATTTTCAACCATTCGGAGACAGGAGTTTTGTCATGTTTCTTTTGTAGTTCTCACTGCAGAGCCAGACT